>NW_024608655.1:0-15000 GCF_018296145.1 Oncorhynchus tshawytscha | reverse complement strand
GTATTGTCAGTATAAATACTGTGGTATTAGTGGTGCACACCGCTCCATAAGACCACATGGTGCTGCTGGTTAGGAAATCAGAATATGCTGCTAGCTATTTGAAAAAGCAGTGTCTTTGACCTTGGGAAGACTTTAATCAAGAGGTATAGATTAACTGTTCTAATGAATCAATGGGCCATAACATATAGTGTGACTGTTTACTATGAGAGTTGTCCTTAAAGCATTGACATGTACACTAGGTGATTGTCCACTGAATGAAGAGGAGACAGAAGAAGGTCAATGTACCAGATAATAGAACCCTGTAATGATATGAACAAGCCTCTAATATCACTAGTCAGGTAATAGTGTTGAACTGTGGGTCTTATCCAACTACCATCTACTGCTATTCTACGACTGAGAGCGAGTTGGGGATATGAAATGGTGTTATGAATCCAGACAGAATTATACATTCATAACAAATCAACAGTATTAACTCAACACTTCATCAGTCGTCTGTTTTTAAGTTTCGTTGAGGCTTCCGCATAATTTCATTTGCCCGTATGGATTCCTGCCACATTCCATCCATCTCTTCTTCCTCTTGGTCAATACCTGAAAACAGTGCTGTCTGACAATCCTTCCTGTCCACCGCGTACTTCATATTTACTGATGTCCAGGCCTTGTTAAAGCAAGATGAATCGCTCTCCGCTGACATGGATTTTCTTTCAGCACAGGTGGGGTTGGGGAGAAGGGGAGGGAGAGATTGACTGAGAGAAGGAGAGAGGGAAGTTGGAGGGGCCAGGCAGAATAACTGTGGCTGGTGGGGGTATCATCTTGTGGGCTTCTGTGTGACCGGCTCGCTGCGGGGGCCTATAGTTCTGGAGCTGCACCCTGTGTCAGAGAAGAAGAGAGGAGGTAGAGGTAGAGCAGAGGAGTTAGAGGAGAGGAGATAGAGGAGTTAGAGGAGAGGAGTGAGAGTGTCACGCCCTGACCTTAGACATCCTTATTATTCTCTATGTTTGGTTAGGTCAGGGTGCGACTCGGGTGGGAAAGTCTATGTTTTCTATTTCTTTGTTTTTGGCAGAGTGTGGTTCCCAATCAGAGGCAGCTGTCTATCGTTGTCTCTGATTGGGGATCATATATAAGTTGTAATTTTCCTTTTGGGTTTTGTGGGATCTTGTTTTCTGTTTAGTGTCTGTGCCTGACAGAACTGTTCACTTTCGCTTTTGTTATTTTTGTTTGAGTTTTTTTGAATAAAAGAGTCATGAACACTTTCCACGCTGCGCTTTGGCCTATACTTCCTACCACCAACGAGAGCCGTAACAGAGAGGAGTTAGAGGAGAGGAGATAGAGGAGAGGAGTTAGAGGAGAGGAGATAGAGGTGTTAGAGGAGAGAGGCGATAGAGGAGTTAGAGGAGAGGAGATAGAGGAGAGGAGTTAGAGGAGAGGAGATAGAGGTGTTAGAGGAGAGAGGCGATAGAGGAGTTAGAGGAGAGGAGATAGAGTAGAGGAGATAGATGAGAGGAGATAGAGGTGTCAGAGTAGAGAGGAATTAGAGGAGTTAGTGGAGAGGAGATAGAGGATTTAGAGGAGAGGAGATAGAGGAGCGGTGTTAGAAGAGAGGAGATAGATGAGAGGAGACAGAGGAGAGGAGTTAGAGAGGAGGTAGAGGAGAGGAGTTAGAGGGGAGGAGGTAGAGGAGAGGAGTTAGAGGAGAGGTGTTAGAGGAGAGGAGATAGAGGAGAGGTGTTAGAGGAGAGGAGATAGAGGAGATAGATGAGAGGAGTTAGAGGAGATAGAGAAATTAGAGGAGAGGAGAGGAGATAGAGGAGTTAGAGGAGAGGAGTTAGAGGAGAGGAGTTAGAGGAGAGGAGGTAGAGGAGAGGAGTTAGAGGAATTAGAGGAGTTAGTGGAGAGGAGATAGAGGAGTTAGTGGAGAGGAGATAAAGGAGTTAGAGGAGAGAAGATAGAGGAATTAGAGGAGTTAGTGGAGAGGAGATAGGGGAGAGGAGTTAGAGGAGATATAGGAGTTAGAGGAGAGGAGTTAGAGAGGAGATATATGAGTTAGAGGAGATAGAGGGGAGGAGTTAGAGGAGAGGAGATAGAGGAATTAGAGGAGTTAGTGGAGAGGAGATAGAGGAGTTCGTGGAGAGGAGATAAAGGAGTTAGAGGAGAGGAGATAGAGGTGTGAGAGGAGAGAGGAGTTAGAGGAGAGGAGTTAGAGATAGAGGAGAGGAGATAGAGTAGAGGATATAGATGAGAGGAGATAGAGGTGTCAGAGGAGAGAGGAATTAGAGGAGATAGAGGAGTTAGAGAAATTAGTGGAGAGGAGATAGAGGAGTTAGAGGAGAGGAGATAGAGGAATTAGAGGAGTTAGTGGAGAGGAGATAGAGGAGTTAGTGGAGAAGAGATAAAGGAGTTAGAGGAGAGGAGATAGAGGAGATAGGGGAGAGGAGTTAGAGGAGATATAGGAGTTAGAGTAGAGGAGATATAGGAGTTAGAGGAGAGGAGTTAGAGGAGATATAGGAGTTAGAGGAGAGGAGTTAGAGAGGAGATATATGAGTTAGAGGAGATAGAGGGAGGAGTTAGAGGAGAGGAGTTAGTTGAGTTAGAGGAGTTAGTGGAGAGGAGTCAGAGGAGTTAGAGGACAGGAGATAGAGGAGAGGAGTTAGAGGCGAGGAGAGCCACCACCGTGTGAGAAGTAGTGTGCCTCCTTCGTGGTGGCTGATGACAGAGCAGCACAGATGGGCTTGGGGTTGGGCCTCGTTCCCCAGCATGCTCCTTTGTATGGAGCCCTGCTCACTAATTACAGCTGATGACTGTGTGTGAGGGGGAGCGAGAGGGGCGGAGAGGGGAGACTGTGGGCAGTAGAGGGGGTGAGGAGAGGAGTAAATGATGGAGAGGGGAGCAGAGGTAGAGGAGGGAGAGGGGAGGGGAGCAGGGGTAGAGGAGGGAGAGGGGAGGGGAGGGGAAGAGAGCAGGGTAGAGGAGGGAGAGGGGATGGAAGCAGGGGTAGAGGAGGGAGGGGGAGGGGAGGGGAGCAGGGGTAGATGAGGGAGAGGGAGGGGAGCAGGGGTAGAGGAGGGAGAGGGGAGGGGAGCAGGGGTAGAGGAGGGGAGAGGGGAGGAGAGCAGGGTTAAAGGAGGGAAAGGGGAGGGGAGGAGAGGGGAACAGGGGTGGAGGGGGAGAGGGGAGGAGGGATGGGAGAGGTGAGCAGGGAGTGGAGAGGGGGAGGGTATGCAGAGGGGGAGAGGGGGAGGACTCAGGCAGGTGACAGGATGAGGAGAAGAACCTGTGGCAGATCACAGCACCATCAGGCACAACGGAGGCGCAAGCTGACAGCTAATTAGGAAAGACAGGGATTTCTCCCATGTAACAGATGTTGTCTAATCAGTCCAGCTCGGGAGAGCCCAGCGCCAGCGACATTTCATGCACAATTTAACCATCTAAAAGGGATGAAATACTTAATGCATTGTAAGGCCAGCACAGCTGTTTCTCTCTCTCTCTCATCAGAATAAAAGAATCTCCCATGCAGTCCAACAAATATACATGTTTTATGTCCCTCCAACCAAGTGTTTATAATGCTATAATAGCTGATGGGGAAAATGAGCTTCTGCACATCTGCCAAAAGATTTCAGCTCTGTAAGTTACTAGTACAATGTTAATAGACCAACAGATAAACAGCAGAGTTTTGACTGGGTCTGTTTGACACTGCATAGCTTCTGTCTCACAGATAATCAGAGCAATTTGATTCTGAGCTTCTGTCTTGTCTGCACAAAGCAAAAGCATTATAATTTCAAACCATTTCAAGCCAGAACCGTCATGTCAATAGATTTGGAAACACAATGATTGCATATAAGTTTCATGAAACAAAGATATTTCTCCTCATGTCACTTTTTCACAAAATAAAATTAGGGTCACAATCAGTTGTGATCCAGGATCAAATAAGAGTCTTAAAATAATTTAAGAGACTATTGAACAAAGCTTTTTAACAAACTATCAACAAGCTATAGGGGCTGCTAAACTGATGCATAGCCAGAATGAAGGGACTCTAAGGAACAAACCAACAACAACAGCCCACGCTGTATGAAAGGGCAGGACTATTGTAGGTCACAGATAGACAGACTCATAATGATGTCCCTTTCTTCCACGCCACTATCTACTCTTTCTCTCCCTAGCAGCCCTGCTATTGGCTGGATCCCATCCCCCTGATGTCCCAGCTGTGCATGTTTATCTGATGTTCTGGATGACAGGTCATCTGGCTGAAAGTTCCAACAATTGGAGAGAGAGAGAGAGAGAGAGAGAGAACCTGGCTGATGAAATCTATGCAGTTATCACGCTAGCCATTTCCTGTCAAACCTCCGCTTCAATTTAAGGGTGCATCAATTTTCTGAGGAGGAAATCAAGGACGAGGAAGACAAGCAGAGCAGATAAACAGTGACAAAGGCACCTCTCTCTTTCTCAGCTCACTATTTTATTTATGATGGGTTGCTGTGTGTGTGTGTGTGTGTGTGTGTGTGTGTGTGTGTGTGTGTGTGTGTGTGTGTGTGTGTGTGTGTGTGTGTGTGTGTGTGTGTGTGTACGTGTGTGTGTACGTGCGTGCGTGCGTCCGCGTGCACGCAGCCAGAGACCAGGCAGGCTGACGGCTTCATCAGACCCAGTGATACATCTCTGATAGCCAGGACGCAGTCAGTCTTCACCCTTGATGAAATGCTGCACTTGCCAAGGAGGATTTCCAACTCTGATGGCTTTCCCTGGAAATCCCTGATAGATAGAAGGTGGGGAGGGGGAGTATGAGTGTGTGTGTGTTTACTGTTTGTCTTTGTCCTCACATCTATGCGCGCCTGTGTGAGTGTGTACAGTATGTGTCTGTGTGAGTGTGTACAGTATGTGTCTGTGTGAGTGTGTACAGTATGTGTCTGTGTGAGTGTGTACAGTATGTGTCTGTGTGAGTGTGTACAGTATGTGTCTGTGTGAGTGTGTACAGTATGTGTCTGTGTGAGTGTGTACAGTATGTGTCTGTGTGAGTGTGTACAGTATGTGTCTGTGTGCCCGTACATTCATACGTGAGGGTTTGTGAGGGGGAGGGGAAGGAGAGGAGGGAGGGAGGGGAAGGAGAGAGGAGGGAGGGAGGGGAAGGAGAGGAGGGAGGGAGGGGAAGAAGAGGAGGGAGGGAGGGAGGGGAAGGAGAGGAGGGAGGGGAAGGAGAGGAGGGAGGGAGGGGAAGGAGAGGAGGGAGGGAGGGGAAGGAGAGGAGGGAGGGTAAGGACGGGATGGAGGGTAAGGAGAGGAGGGAGGGGAGGGAGGGAGGGTAAGGAGGAGGGAGGGAGGGAGGGGAAGGAGAGAGGAGGGAGGTAGGGAAGGAGAGGAGGGAGGGAGGGGAAGGAGAGGAGGAGGAGGGAGGGATACTCTGTTAAACTCATTGGGTCCCATCAGTCTGAGGCTCTATCTGTGATTCTCCATGCAAGCTTTCAGCCTCCCAGTATAGTTACTAATGTCCTGTCCAGGAAGTGTACTGTACATCAAGCTGGCTCACTACAGGAACAGGAGATAGACTAGTGTCCTGTCCAGGAAGTGTACTGTACATCAAGCTGGCTCACTACAGGAACAGGAGATAGACTAGTGTCCTGTCCAGGAAGTGTACTGGTACATCAGACTGCCTCACTACAGGAACAGGAGATAGACTAGTGTCCTGTCCAGGAAGTGTACTGGTACATCAGACTGCCTCACTACAGGAACAGGAGATAGACTAGTGTCCTGTCCAGGAAGTGTACTGGTACATCAGACTGCCTCACTACAGGAACAGGAGATAGACTAGTGTCCTGTCCAGGAAGTGTACTGGTACATCAAGCTGCCTCACTACAGAAACAGGAGATAGACTAGTGTCCTGTCCAGGAAGTGTACTGGTACATCAAGCTGCCATCAGACTGCCTCACTGGTACATCAGACTGCCTCACTACAGGAACAGAGATAGACTAGTGTCCTGTCCAGGAAGTGTACTGGTACATCAAGCTGCCTCACTACAGAAACAGGAGATAGACTAGTGTCCTGTCCAGGAAGTGTACTGGTACATCAGACTGCCTCACTACAGGAACAGGAGATAGACTAGTGTCCTGTCCAGGAAGTGTACTGGTACATCAAGCTGCCTCACTACAGAAACAGGAGATAGACTAGTGTCCTGTCCAGGAAGTGTACTGGAACATCAGACTGCCTCACTACAGGAACAGGAGAAAGCTTGGGCCGTTCTGGCTTGGACAAGGCTTAATAACTTACTAACTTATAGCTACTAGTTAGTGAGGTCAGACTGAGAGGGACTGGATGACTCTGAAGATGGACAGTAATGAAAGATGGCCAATAGAATACAACACAACTTTATTTGTTCATTTGTTACAACTTCTGCTTCTTCTGCTTTGCACTCCCATGCACCAACATATTGTTATGACCATTCCAAGATCCCATGTGAAATGCAAAGACAGATCTCACTGACAGGACTAGAGAGATAGGAGGAATGTGGTTTACAGTAATCATCCCTAGAACTGGTAAGTGGACACTTACACATGCTTCACTGAGCCATCTCATTTCACCTACCCAGGCAAGACACGTGTCATGACAATGACATCACTTGTCATAAAACTATTTGGAATGTAAATTAAATTAGTTCCAAATGGCACCTTATTCCTATATAGTGCACTACTTTTGACAACAGTTCTATAGGCAAAAGAAGTGCATAAAGGGAATATGGTGCCATTTGGGATATAGACATTTACATTCTAATAGTCTAAATTAAATGTTTAGTGTTCTGCTGTATGGGAGCATTGTGAATGGTTTATGACCTGGGTTAAAGGAGGGAGGTGGGAGACTAACTACTAGATTGTCCTAATGTTTGTGACGTCTCCCTCCGGGGGGCTGGGCTTGTTAAGAGTTCCCGTGGTGACAGTAAACAGGAGAACCAGAGAGAAGGCGTAATTAGATGAATCTACTGCTATTGACAGACAACAGGAGACCCTCAAACTGATCAATATATAGACACACAGTGTTCACATTGTCCCAAATAACCAATAACTCCCAATAGTACTGTAGGACCAAACTGAATTAGTCAGAATGAGATGAGTAAACCAGCTGGGATGAAAGTGATTCAATAGCCTATACCTTTATGTGCCAATACAAAGACAATATACTGTACATAACGGGTTTCTGTGCTATATCCTTTATGTGCCAATACAAAGACAATATGCATAATGGGTTTCTGTGCTATACCTTGGCGCTGCCAATACAAAGACAATATACCTACGTGTGTCTGTAATATACCTTTACATGCCAATACAAAGACAATATACATAAGTGTGTCTGTGCTATTGACAGCACAATGAAGTAATGGGATATTTAGCTCGAAGAGGCAGGCCTACCAGATGAGCTAAATGTCTTTTATGCCACGCTTCGAGGCAAGCAGCACTGAAGCATGCATGAGAGCACCAGCAGTTCTGCACGGCTGTGTGATCACGCTCTCCGTAGCCGATGTGAGCAAGACTTTTATACAGGTCAACATTCACAAAGCCGCGGGGCCCAATGAATTACCAGGGTGTACTCAAAGCATGCGCGGACCAACTGATTTTCAACCTCTCCCTGTCCGAGTCTGTAATACCTACATGTTTCAAACAGACCACCATAGTCCCTGTGCCCAAGAAACCGAAGGAATCCTGCCTAAATGATTACCGCTCCATAGCATTCATGTCGGTAGCCATGAAGTGCTTTGAATGGCTGGTCAGGGCTCACATCAACACCATCATGCTGGAAACCCTAGACCCACTCCAATTCGCATACTGCCTCAACAGATCCACAGATGACGGAATCTCAATCACACTCCATTGCCCTTTCCCACCTGCACAAAAGGAATACCTACGTGAGAATGCTGTTCACGGGCCTCCCGAGTGGCACAGTGGTCTAAGGCACTGCATCGCAGTTGCTAGCTGTGCCACTAGAGATCTTGGTTCCAGTCCAGGCTCTGTCACAGCCTGCTGCGACCTGGAGACCCATGGGGCGGCGCACAATTGGCCCAGCGTCGTCTGGGTTATGGGAGGTTTTGGCCGGCAGGGATGTCCTTGTCCCATCGCACTCTAATGACTTCGGGACGGGCGCATGCACGCTGACACAGTCGCCAGGTGTACAGTATTTCCTCCGACACATTGGTATGTCTGGATTCCGGGATAAACGGGCATTGTGCCAAGAAGCAGTGTGGCTTGGTTGGATCGTGTTTCGGAGGACGATGGCTCTCGACCTTCGCCTCCCGAAGTCCGTACTGGAGTTGCAGCGATGAGACAAGACTGTAACTACCAATTGGAGAGACAAAAAGTATTTTTTTTAAAAGAGAATGCTCTTCATTGCCTACAGCTCAGCGTTCAACACCGTAGTGCCTAAAGCTCATCTCTAAGCTAAGGACCCGGGACTAAACACTTCCCTTGCAACTGGATCCTGGACTTCCTGATGGGCCACCCCAGGTGGTAAGGGTAGGTGTCTGCCACGCAGATCCTCAACACTAGGGCCCCTCAGCGGTGCGTGCTTAGTCCCCTCCTGTACTCCCAGTTCATCCACGACTGTGTGGCCAAGCACAACTCCCAAACCATCATTAAGTTTGCTGATGACACAACAGTGGTAGGCCTGATCACCGACAGCGTTGAGACAGCCTATAGGGAGGAGGTCAGAGACCTGTCAGTGTGGTGCAGGATAACAACCTCTCCCTCAATATGAGCAATAAAAAGGAGCTGATTGTGGACTACAGGGAAAAAGGCCCCATTGACATTGACGGGGCTGTAGTGTTGCGGGTCGAGAGTTTCAAGTTCCTTGTTGTCCACATCAACAACAAACTATCATGGTCCAAACACATCAAGACAAATCGTTAGAGGGCACAACAACACCTTTTCCCCCTCAGGAGATTTAAAGATTTGGCATGGGTCCTCCAGATACTCAAAAAGTTCTACAGCTGCACCACTGAGCATCCTGACCAGTTGCATCACCGCCTGGTATGGTAACTGCTCGGCATCTGACCGTAGGCGCTACAGAGGGTAGTGCGTATGGCCCAGTACATCACTGTGGCCAAGCTTCCCTGCCATCCAGGACCTATATACTTGGCATGTCAGAGGAAGGGTCAAATTGTCAGACTCCAGTCAGCCAAGTCATAGCGTTGGGCCAGTAACCGAAAGGTTGCTGGATTGAATCCCGAGCTGACAAGGTTAACAATCTGTCGTTCTGCCCCTGAGCAAGGCAGTTAACCCACTGTTCCCGGGCGCTGAAGATGTGGATGTTGATTAAGGCGGCCCCTGCACCTCTCTGATTCAGAGGGTTGGGTTAAATGTGGAAGATACGACCAGTTGAAGACATTCAGTTGTACAACTGACTAGGTGTCCCCTTTTCCCTTTCATGGACTGTTCTCCCTGCTACCGCACGGCAAGAGGTACCGGATCGCTAAGTCTAGGACAAAAAGGCTCCTTAACAGCTTCCCAAGCCATAAGACTGCTGAACAACTAATCAAATGGCCAACCGGACTATTTACATTGACCCCCTGTTTTTACTGCTGCTACTCGCTGTTTATTATTTATGCATAGAGCAAATTACCTCAACTAACCTGTACCCCTGCACATTGACTCGGTACGGTACCCATTTGATATACAGTTGAATTCGGAAGTTTACATACACTTTGGTTGGAGTCATTAAAACTTGTTTTCAACCACTCCACAAATTTCTTGTTTTGGCAAGTCGGTTAGGACATCTACTTTGTAGTCATTTTTCCAACAATTGTTTACAGACAGATTATTTAACTTATAATTCACTGTATCACAATTCCAGTGGGTCAGAAGTTTAGATACACTAAGTTGACTGTGCCTTTAAACAGCTTGGAAAATTCAGAAAATGATGTCATGGCTTTAGAAGCTTCTGAAAGCTAATTGACATCATTTGAGTCAATTGGAGGTCTTTTTCATGGATGTATTTCAAGGCCTACCTTCAAACTCAGTGTCTCTTTGCTTGACATCATGGAAAATCGTGGAAAAGACCTCCACAAGTCTGGTTCATCCTTGGGAGCAATTTCCAAATGCCTGAAGGTACCAAATTCATCTGTACAAACAATAGTAACAATAAACACCATGGGACCACGCAGCCGTCATACCGGTCAGGAAGGAGGCGCGTTCTGTCTCCTAGAGATGAACATACTTTGGTGCAAAAAGTGCAAATCAATCCCCAGATTTTTGGCAAAGGACCTTGTGAAGATGCTGGAGGAAACAGGTACAAAGTATCTATATCCACAGTAAAAACAAGTCCTATATCGACCATAACCTGAAAGGCCGCTCAGCAAGGAAGAAGCAACTGCTCCATAAAAAAAGACAGACTACGGTTTGCTCCTGCACATGGGGACGAAGATTGTACTTTTTGGAAAAAAAGTCCTCTGGTCTGATGAAGCAAAAATAGAACGGTCTGCCCATAATGACCATCGTTATGTTTGGAGGGAAAGGGGGAGGCTTGCAAGCCAAAGAACACCATCCCAACCGTGAAACACGGGGGTGGCAGCATCATGTTGTGGGGGACTGGTGCACTTCACAAAATAGATGGCATCATGAGGTAGGAAAATTATGTGGATATATTGAAGCAACATCTCAAGACATCAGTCAGGAAGTTAAAGCTTGGTCGCAAATGGGTCTTCCAAATGGACAATGACCCCAAGCATACTTCCAACATTGTGGCAAAATGGCTTAAGGACAACAAAGTCAAGGTATTGGAGCTGCCATCACAAAGCCCTGACCTCAATCCTATAGAAAATTTGTGGGCAGAACTGAAAAAGCGTTTGCGAGCAAGGAGGCCTACAAACCTGACTCAGTTACACCAGCTCTCTCAGGAGGAATTGACCAAAATTCACCCAACTTAATGTGGGAAGCTTGTGGAAGGCTACCCGAAACGTTTGATCCAAGTTAAACAATTTAAAGGCAATGCTACCAAATACAATTGAGTGTATGTTAACTTCTGACCCACTGGGAATGTGATGAAAGAAATAAAAGCTCAAATAAATCATTCTCACTATTATTATTCTGACATTTCACATTGTTAAAATAAAGTGGTGATCCTAACTGACCTAAAACAGGGAATTTTTACTTTGATTAAATGCCAAGAATTGTGAAGAACTGAGTTTAAATGATAGAGACTAGATGGTATCAACCAGTGTAAACAGGTAGGGAACTAGATGGTATCAACCAGTGTAAACAGGTAGGAGACTAGATGGTATCAACCAGTGTAAACAGGTAGGAGACTAGATGGTATCAACCAGTGTAAACAGGTAGGAGACTAGATGGTATCAACCAGTGTAAACAGGTAGGAGACTAGATGGTATCAAATCCAGCGTAAACAGGTAAGACAGGTAGTGTAAACAGGTAGGAGACAAGATGGTGTCAACCAGTGTAAACAGGTAGGAGACTAGATGTATTAACCAGTGGTCAACCAGTGTAAACAGGTAGGAGACTAGATGGTGTCAACCAGTGTAAACAGGTAGGAGACTAGATGGTAGTGTAAACAGGTAGGAGACCAACCAGTGTAAACAGGTAGGAGACCAGATAGTATCAACCAGGGTAAACAGGTAGGAGACAGTGTAAACAGGTAAGAGAAGAGACCAGATAGAAACAACAACCAGTGTAAACAGGTAGGAGACCAGATAGAAACAACCAGTGTAAACAGGTAGGAGACTAGATAGAAACAACCAGTGTAAACAGGTAGGAGACCAGATAGAATCGACAAGGAGACCAGTGTAAACAGGTAGGAGACCAGATAGTATCAACCAGTGTAAACAGGTAGGGAGACCAGATAGAAACAACCAGTGTAAACAGGTAGGAGACTAGATAGAAACAACCAGTGTAAACAGGTAGGAGACTAGATAGAAACAACCAGTGTAAACAGGTAGGAGACTAGATAGAAACAACCAGTGTAAACAGGTAGGAGACTAGATAGAAACAACCAGTGTAAACAGGTAGGAGACCAGATAGTATCAACCAGTGTAAACAGGTAGGAGACTAGATAGAAACAATCAGTGTAAACAGGTAGGAGACTAGATAGAAACAACCAGTGTAAACAGGTAGGAGACCAGATAGAAACAACAAGTGTAAACAGGTAGGAGACCAGATAGAAACAACCAGTGTAAACAGGTAGGAGACCAGATAGTATCAACCAGTGTAAACAGGTAGGAGACTAGATAGAAACAACCAGTGTAAACAGGTAGGAGACTAGATAGAAACAACCAGTGTAAACAGGTAGGAGACTAGATAGAAACAACCAGTGTAAACAGGTAGGAGACCAGATAGAAACAACCAGTGTAAACAGGTAGGAGACTAGATAGAAACAACCAGTGTAAACAGGTAGGAGACCAGATAGAAACAACCAGTGTAAACAGGTAGAGACTAGATGGTATCAACCAGTGTAAACAGGTAGGAGACCAGATAGAAACAAATCCAGTGTAAACAGGTAGGAGACTAGATGGTATCAACCAGTGGAGACCGAATAAACAGTGTAGGAGACTAGATGGTATCAACCAGTGTAAACAGGTAGGAGACCAGATAGAAACAACCAGTGTAAACAGGTAGGAGACCAGATAGTATCAACCAGTGTAAACAGGTAGGAGACCAGATAGTATCAACCAGTGTAAACAGGTAGGAGACCAGATAGTATCAACCAGTGTAAACAGGTAGGAGACCAGATAGTATCAACCAGTGTAAACAGGTAGGAGACCAGATAGTATCAACCAGTGTAAACAGGTATGAGACCAGATAGTATCAACCAGTGTAAACAGGTAGGAGACCAGATAGTATCAACCAGTGTAAACAGGTAGGAGACTAGATAGAAACAACCAGTGTAAACAGGTAGGAGACCAGATAGAAACAACCAGTGTAAACAGGTAGGAGACCAGATAGAAACAACCAGTGTAAACAGGTAGGAGACCAGATAGAAACAACCAGTGTAAACAGGTAGGAGACCAGATAGAAACAACCAGTGTAAACAGGTAGGAGACCAGATAGAAACAACCAGTGTAAACAGGTAGGAGACTAGATAGAAACAACCAGTGTAAACAGGTAGGAGACCAGATAGAAACAACCAGTGTAAACAGGTAGGAGACCAGATAGAAACAACCAGTGTAAACAGGTAGGAGACCAGATAGAAACAACCAGTGTAAACAGGTAGAGACCAGATAGAAACAACCAGTGTAAACAGGTAGGAGACCAGATAGAAACAACCAGTGTAAACAGGTAGGAGACTAGATAGAAACAACCAGTGTAAACAGGTAGGAGACCAGATAGAAACAACCAGTGTAAACAGGTAGGAGACCAGATAGAAACAACCAGTGTAAACAGGTAGGAGACTAGATAGAAACAACCAGTGTAAACAGGTAGGAGACCAGATAGAACAACCAGTGTAAACAGGTAGGAGACTAGATAGAAACAACCAGTAAACAGGTAGGAGACTAGATAGAAACAACCAGTGTAAACAGGTAGGAGACTAGATAGAAACAACCAGTGTAAACAGGTAGGAGACTAGATAGAAACAACCAGTGTAAACAGGTAGGAGACTAGATGGTATCAACCAGTGTAAACAGGTAGGAGACTAGATAGAAACAACCAGTGTAAACAGGTAGGAGACTAGATAGAAACAACCAGTGTAAACAGGTAGGAGACCAGATAGAAACAACCAGTGTAAACAGGTAGGAGACCAGATAGAAACAACCAGTGTAAACAGGTAGGAGACCAGATAGAAACAACCAGTGTAAACAGGTAGGAGACTAGATAGAAACAACCAGTGTAAACAGGTAGGAGACCAGATAGAAACAACCAGTGTAAACAGGTAGGAGACTAGATGGTATCAACCAGTGTAAACAGGTAGGAGACTAGATAGAAACAACCAGTGTAAACAGGTAGGAGACTAGATAGAAACAACCAGTGTAAACAGGTAGGAGACCAGATAGAAACAACCAGTGTAAACAGGTAGGAGACCATCCATTGAACACAGGAGAGGGAAAGGTAATGTGGTGATTCTAAGAGGTAGACCAGCTAGACCTATAACGAAGCTTTACTCTAAAACACTCGTTTTGATATTTAAGTCTCACTTCTGTGTCTGTCGTCCCACCCTGTCGACAGGTGTTCTCCAATGACGGGCAATTCAAAATGAGGTTTGGGGTCAGAGGTCGGTCGCCGGGGCAACTGCAGAGACCCACGGGTGTTACCGTGGATATGAACGGTGACATCATCGTGGCCGACTATGACAACCGATGGGTCAGCATCTTCTCCTCCGATGGGAAGTTCAAGGTCAGAGGTCACGAGGTCATGAGATTCCCTCTCTAATTTTAAAGCTAGAATTCTTAGTTGCTCCATACATTTTTTTTGTACGTGTAAATGATTGATATATAGCCATTGATTTTTGATGTATATAATGTAGAAATGCCTCAGGAGTTTAGTTCAACTGTCATTTCCCATCAGAACCCCAAAATAAAAGCTTGTTTTACTCCATTGTTTGCAAACAAAGTAAATGTAAACAAACAACAAAGGATTGGTTAAAACTATCA
Organism: Oncorhynchus tshawytscha; assembly: GCF_018296145.1. NCBI lineage: Eukaryota > Metazoa > Chordata > Actinopteri > Salmoniformes > Salmonidae > Oncorhynchus > Oncorhynchus tshawytscha. The sequence goes on along the minus strand of NW_024608655.1, from coordinate 443 downwards.
TGTTGATATCCTGGATGATCAGTCCTTGCAAATGTAAACAAACAACAAATAGCCTCAAAGGATTGGTTAAAACTATCATGTTGATGTCATGGATGATCAGTCCTTGCATCCATAGCTCCGTCTATGAATTTGACAGTGGTCACATTATTCCAGGCCCGCCCCTCAGCTACGTACCAAAACAGAGGCTTGGTGACCGCTTTGTTAATTCACTAAGGATTCTGGGTAATACGTTTAAATGAATGACAGCCGTTCTATTGACTCTAACCACAAAAAACATTGGCTGTAATTTGCTGTTGATTTCTTGACAATTCGACATGTTGAATCACCTCCTCCTTCTCCCACTCAGAATAAGATCGGGGCGGGGCGTCTGTTGGGCCCTAAGGGCGTGGCAGTGGACAGGAACGGACACATCATCGCCGTGGACAACAAGGCGTGCTGCGTCT
>NW_024608654.1:0-72852 GCF_018296145.1 Oncorhynchus tshawytscha | reverse complement strand
CTCAGTGTATATCACTGTGTGGTTGCAGGATGACTGGTATGAGCACAATGAAATGATGATACAACACAATTTAACAACAACAGTATGGTTTTAATATACATTGAAATGTCTTCACACACATTTAGAGACTTAGAAAGCCCTAGGCGTCAAGTAAGTGTTGTTGGGGTGTTGTCTTTATTCAGAGGGGTTTTATCAGCTGTACAGGGCTACAGCACAACTGATAAGAGTTTGGTTACATATCGCCAAAGAGCAGCCAAGTTCAAAAGTTGCACTAACACATGTCCATATCAGTGTTATGCAAACATGCACAGAACAATTCCTTGTTTGCCTAAGCAGCCTATAAGTAATTAATTGTGTTCATTGAGATGGAGCATCTGTTTATCCATACCCCTGACCCACCAAGAATCCCTGAACACCTGGCACAAGGCATCTCTTTTCTAGGTAGCTGTGCTCATCGGGTGTGACCTCTCCTGGGTTAATACTACAAACAAGGGATCCTTTTTCTGACAAAGCAGGGTTTCTACCCAGGGCCTAGTTCTATACTTTTAGACAGGGGGATTTTAAACCATGACATAAACATCAGAAAAGGGAAGAGTGCCAGAAACAAACAGGATAGTCATCAAACCACTGCTGGGGTCAGAGTTAGAGTGTTCTGCAATAGATGGACAAGTTTCTTGCACTAATGCGTCTTATACACTCAGCAGAGCAGTAATAATAGAAAAGTGCCCATCACTCTTCTCTCAACCGTATTCAGAATGGCAGAAATTGCACCCTCCACAGCGACAGAGAAGTTGCGGCACAGACATGCGCAACGGTTATGTCCCCCACTGAGGCCCCCTTAGCTTTCTCCTGGAGAGGTAAAAAGGGTAATTCAGCCAGAGTCCAGGCGCTAGTGTTTGACCTCACTGCCTCCTTTTAAGGGTTTTTGGAAAAATGGCTAATAATTTCTTTCCCCAACTTCTCATCCATCTCCACTGACCTTGCTAGAAGAAGGTGCCCCTAGAAAAGCACTGTCATTGTTCTGTTGCTATCTTCACTGCACAGTCCATATGTGCTTCGTAAAAGCGTAAAAATAGGAAGAAGTAATCAGTACTATAAGGAAAAACAGTAAAGTCTTCTAACTGTATATAATAGCACTCTGAAGAGTTTCATGTTTGATATAATAGTATGAATCATACGAGCAAACACATGGCACTACTCATGAACACACATGTAAATGGGCCAACAAGTAAGTGGCATGACTACATCCTTGACTGCTGTGTTCCTTCTCACCATCTTTACTTTGTCATTAATTCAGCATTGAGAGATTTCTGTGTTAAACTGCACTTAAAATCATCCCATACTTGAAGAAAATTTAAAATGTGGAATGTTGAGCAGTAAGGTTCCCCATTATACAAGAAAAGGGACAAATCTTGGTGGGCTAAACACTATTTTCAGCCTGGAAATGGAGTTCTGAAAAACATTCAGATATAGAAATATGTCCTGTGATGCAGTTTCATGCAAGAATCAAACACAAAATGTAAAATAGAAGCCACAGGTTCTGAAAGTATTTTTGTAAGTAGGTTATTGTAAGAAGGAAATTAAATTCAGGAATATTAAAATGTCATGGAAATGTGATCACATTCAAATTACATTTGGAATTCCATTTCGTTATAAGTATTTTATAACTGTATCCAAAATAATAAAATACTGTACATTATATCATGAAACAATGAATACTATCAACTATCCAGACACCAAACTGTTACATTAAGCAAATTATGCAGGCTTTCTATTACATTCTAAATGATTGATGATCTTTTAATAGTGATAAACATCCAATTGTCTTCCTCTGAAAATCAAGTAGTGATCTCTTAGGAAATGAAGAGAAAGATAGCTTGTCTTTGTTGATTGATTTAGATGAGAGTTGCACTATTCGAACTGATTGGCTGTGTTCATGCCAAGTAACTGATGTACCCTAGTTTGTAACATTCTTTTGACTTCAGTTCTTTGAATGTGAAACTCTTAAAGTTGATGCATTGAAATGGACTTGTGAGGATGCCGTTACTTCTCAGAAAACCGTGAATTTACTTCACTCACAAAGACTTGAAATGTTCAGATAGGTAGAGATAGCCGGATAGCGTTCTAAAATGCATGCGTATTTAGTGTGTCTTGCAAAGTTAAAAGCTTTTCCAAAATGTCAAATTCAACCCTTTAGGAAAATAGACATACAAAAATGGTGAAACAATGTATTTCTGCCTACTCTTTGTACTAAGAGCAACCTTTTCAAACTGCTATTTCAGCATCAAGAGGAAATGTACAAAAATATTATGAGGGAAAAATGTACACAATAAATGTATAATTTTTAACTATCCATGTCATTTTCCAACTAGCCTACTATCTTTCTACAGGTCTACACTTATTTTAAATACAGTGCCTTCAGAAAGTATTCCTACCCTTGACTTTTTCCACATTTTGTTGTGTTACAGCCTGATTTTAAATTAGATTAAATTGAGATTTTGTGTCACTGGCCTACACAAAATACCCATAATGTTTTTTGAAATGTTTACAAATTCATAAAAAATGCAAAGCTGAAATGTCTTGAGTCAGTAAATATTCAACCCCTTTGTTATGGCCCAAATATGTTCAGGAGTAAACATGTGCTTATCAAGTCACATAATAAGTTGCATGGACTCATTCTGTGTGCAATAATAGTGTTCAACGTGATTTTTAATGTGTACCTCATCTCTGTACCCCACACATACAGATACAGTTGAAGTCAGAAGTTTAAATACAATGAGGTTGGAGTTATTAAAACTCGTTTTTCAACCACTCCCCAAATTTCTTGTTTAACAAAATATAATTTTGGCAAGTCGGTTAAGACATCTACTTTGTGGATGACACAAGTAATTTTTCCAACAATTGTTTACAGACTGGATATATTTCAATGCCTACCTTCAAACTCAAACTTTGCTTGACATCATGGAAAAATCAAAAGAAATCAGCCAAGACCCCAGAAAAAAATTGTAGACTTCCTGTCACGACATTCATCAGAAGAAGAGGAGTCATTGGACCAAAATGCAGCGGGGTACGTGTTCATCTTTATTAGCTTAACTGACTGAACACTGAATACAAAATAACAAAAGAATAGCCAAAACAGTTCTGCAAGGTGCAACCAACACTAAACAGAAAATAACCACCCACAACTAACAGTGGTAAAACAGGCTACCTAAGTATGGTTCTCAATCAGAGACAACGAAAGACAGCTGTCCCTGATTGAGAACCATACCTGGCCAAAACATAGAAATACAAAACCTAGACATACAAACATAGAATGCCCACCCACATCACACCCTGACCAAACAAAAAATAGAAACATACAAAGCAATCCACGGTCAGGGCGTGACACCTCCACAAGTCTGGTTCATCCTTGGGAGCTATTTTCCAATCGCATGAAGGTACTGCGTTCATCTGTACAAACAGATAACCACCATCGGACCACGCAGCCGTCATACCGCTGAAGAAGGAGACGCGTTCTGTCTTCTAGAGATGAACGTACTTTGGTGTGAAAAGTGCAAATCAATCCCAGAACAACAGCAAAGGACCTTGTGGAGATGCTGGAGGAAACAGGTACAAAAGTATCTATATCAACAGTAAACGAGTCCTATATCGACATAACCTGAAAGGCCACTCAGCAAGGAAGAAGCCACTGCTCCAAAACCATCATAAAAAAGCCAGACTACGGTTTGCAACTACACATGGGGACAAATATCATACTTTTTGGAGAAATGTCCTCTGGTCTGACGACACAAAAATAGAACTGTTTGGCCATAATGACCATCGTTATGTTTGGAGGAAAAGGGGAGGCTTGCAAGCCAAAGAACACCATCCCAACCGTGAAGCACAGGGGTTGCAGCATCATGCTGTGGGGTGCTTTGCTGCAGAAGGGACTGGTGCACTTCACAAAATAGATGGCATCATAAGGGAGGAAAATTATGTGGATATATTGAAGAAACATCAAATCAAATGTATTTATATAGCCTTCTTACATCAGCTAATATCTCAAAGTGCTGTAAAGAAACCCAGCCTAAACCCAAACAGCAAGCAATGCAGGTGTAGAAGCACGGTGGCTAGGAAAACTCCCTAGAAAGGCCAAAACCTAGGAAGAAACCTAGAGAGGTACCAGGCTATGAGGGGTGGCCAGCCCTCTTCTGGCTGTGCCAGGTGGAGATTATAACAGAAAATGGCCAAGATGATCAAATGTTCATAAATGACCAGCATGGTCAAATAATAATAATCACAGTGGTTGTCGAGGGTGCAGCAAGTCAGCACCTCAGGAGTAAATGTCAGTTGACTTTTCATAGCCGATCTTTAAGAGTATCTCTACCCCTCCTGCTGTCTCTAGAGAGTTCAAAACAGCAGGTCTGGGACAGGTAGCACGTCCGGTGAACAGGTCAGGGTTCCATAGCCACAGGCAGAACAGTTGAAACTGGAGCAGCAGCACGCCCAGGTGGACTGGGGACAGCAAGGAGGCATCATGCCAGGTAGTCCTGAGGCATGGTCCTAGGGCTCAGGTCCTCCGAGAGAGAGAAAGAGAGAATTAGAGAGAGCATAGCAGCATAGATACTGGAGGCTGAGACAGGAGGGGTCAGGAACCTGTGGCCCCATCCGATGATACCCCGTTGGGGCCAAACATGCAGGATATAACCCCATCCACACCACTAGAGGGATATCTTCAAAACTTCATCCTGAGACAGGACACCGGATAAGACACCGGGCGCCAACCCAGACAGGAAGATCACGTTAGTGACTAGCACTAACTGAAGTGTATTTAGTGCTTTATCCGGGAAGCTGGAAAGTAGAGCATTGCAGTAGTCTAACCTAGAAGTAAGAAAAACATGGATTAATTTTTCTGCATCATTTTTGAACAGAAAGTTTCAGATTTTTGCAATGTTACGTAGTTGGAAAAAATCTGTCCTTGAAACAGTCTTGATTTGTTGGTCAAAAGAGAGATCAGGGTCCAGAGTAACGCCGAGGTCCTTCACAGTTTTATTTGAGAAGACTGTACAACCGTCAAGATTAATTGTCAGATTCAACAGAAGATCTCTTTGTTTCTTGGGACCTAGAACAAGGATCTCTGTTTTGTCCGAGTTTAAAAGTAGAACGTTTGCAGCCATCCACTTTCATATGTCTGAAACACAGGCTTCTAGAGAGGGCAATTTTGGGGCTTCACCATGTTTCATTGAAATGTACAGCTGTGTGTCATCCGCATAGCAGTGAAAGTTAACATTATGTTTTCGAATGACATCCCCAAGAGGTAAAATATATAGTGAAAACAATAGTGGCCCTAAAACGGAACCTTGAACATCTCAAGTCCTCAGTCAGGAAGTTAAAACTTGGTGTCAAATGGGTCTTCCAAATGGACAATGACCTCAAGCATACTTCCAAAGTTGTGGCAAAATGTCTTAAGGACAACAAAGCCAAGGTATTGGAGTGGCCATCACAAAGCCCTGACCTCAATCCTGTAAAAGATTTGTGGGCAGAACTGAAAAACTGTGTACGAGCAAGGAGACCTACAAATCTGACTCAGTTACACCAGCTCTTACACCAGCTCTGTCAGGAAGAATGGGCCAACATTCTCCCAACTTATTGTGGGAAGCTTGTGGAAGGCTACCCGGAAACGTTTGACCCAAGTTAAGCAATTTGAAGGCAATGCTACCTAACACTATGTATGTAAACTGCGCCCGGCCCGCCACAGGAGTCGCTGGTGCGCGATGAGACAAGGACATCCCTACCGACCAAGCCCTCCCTAACCCGGACGACGCTAGGCCAATTGTGCGGACCTCCCGGTCCGTGGGGCGACGCACAATTGGCCTAGCGTCGTCCGGGTTAGGGAGGGCTTGGTCGGTAGGGATGTCCTTGTCTCATCGCGCACCAGCGACTCCTGTGGCGGGCCGGGCGCAGTGCGCGCTAACCAATGTTGCCAGGTGCACGGTGTACCCTCTGACACATTGGTGCGGCTGGCTTCCGGTTTGGATGCGTGCTGTGTTAAGAAGCAGTACGGCTGGTTGGGTTGTGTATCGGAGGACGCATGACTTTCAACCTTCGTCTCTCCCGAGCCCGTACGGGAGTTGTAGCGATGAGACATGATAGTAGCTACTACAACAATTGGATACCATGAAATTGGGGAGAAAAAAGGGGTAAAATTCAACAAAAAAAACACAAAAAAAAGAGAATCATACTTAGGTAGCCTTTTCCCACCTGTGTTTTGTGGGTGATTATTTTCTGTTCAGTGTTTTTCCATTCACCGTACAGAACTGTTCGTTTGTCGTATTTTTGTTCAGTGTTCAGTTTTTAATTTAAAAAAAAAACATGGACACTTACCACGTTGCGCATTGGTCCTCCTCTTCTTCCACATACGACAATCGTTCTACATTTCACATTCTTAAAATTAAGTGGTGATCCTAACTGACCTAAGACAGGGAATTTTTACTAGGATTAAATGTCAGGAATTGTGAAAAACAGAGTAAATGTATTTGGCTGAAGTGTATGTAAACTTCCGACTTAGGTCCCTCAGTCGAGCAGGGAATTTCAAACACAGATTCAACCACAAAGAAGGGCACTTATTGGTAGATGGGTGGTCATTGTATATTCCTTTGAGCATGATGAAGTTATTAATTACACTTTGGATGTTGTATTAATATACCCAATCACCACAAAGATACATGTGTCTTTCCTAACTCAGTTGCAGGAGGGGAAGAAAACTGCTCAGGGATTTCACCTTGAGGCCAATGGGGACTTTAAAACAGTTACAGAGTTGAATGACTGTGAAAGGAGAAAACTGAGGATTGATCAACAACATCGTAGTTACTCCACAATACTAACCTACATGTCAGAGTGAAAAGACAGGAAGCCTGTAGAGAATTAAAATAGTCCAAAACATCATGTTTGCAATAAGATACTAATGTAAAACCGCAAAAAAATGTGGTAAAGAAATTAACGTCATGTCCTGAAAGTGTTGTTTCGGACAAATCCAACACAACACATCACTGAGTACCACTATTCATATTTTCAAGCATAGTGGTGGCTGCATCATGTTATGGGTATGCTTGTCATTGGCAAGGACTAGGGAGTTTTTAGGATAAAAATAAATAGAATAGAGCTAAGCACAGGCAAAATCCTAGAGGAAAACCTGGTTCAGTCTGTTTTCCAACAGACACTGGGAGAGACATTTTCATTTCAGCAGGACAATAACTTAAAACACAAGGCCAAATATACACTGGAGTTTCTTACCAGGATGGCATTGAATGTTCCTGAGTGGTCTAGTTACAGTTTTGATTGAAAATCTATGGCAAGACCTAAAAACTGCTTCCTAGCAATGATCAACAACCAACTTGACAGAACTTGAAGATTTTTTTTAAGAATGTGCAAATATTGTACAATCCAGGTGCAGTTGTGTAAGTACTTGACTTTATCTGTATTTTACTGTACTATTTATATTTTTGACTACTTTTACACCTCATTCCTTAAGAAAATAATGTACTTTTACACCATACATTTTCTGTGACACCCAAAAGTAGTGGTTACATTTTGAATGCTTTTAGCAGGACAGAAAAATCGTCCAATTCAAGCACTTATCCCTGGTCATCCTGACTGCCTCTGATCTGGCGGACTCACTAAACACACATGTACATTTTGTCTGATTGCTGGAGAGTGCCCCTGGCTATCCATAAAAAATAATAATAATAACATTTAAAAAATGGTGCCGTCTGGTTTGCTTAATATAAGGAATTTTAAATGATTTATTCTGTTTCTTTTGACATTTTAGCAATTACATTTACTTTTGATAATAAAGTATATTTAAAACCAAATACTTTTAGACTTTTACTCAAGTGGTATTTTACTGGGTGACTTTAACTTTAACTTTTACCTTTGCTATTAAATGTATCTTTACTTTTACTCAAGTATTACACTTGGGGGGTTTTTCCACCACTGTCCAGGTATGCAAAGCTCTTAAAGACTTACCCAGAAAGACTCACAGATATAATCGCTGCCAAAGGTGATTCTAACATACATTGACTCAGGGGTCTAAATACTAATGTAAATTAGATATTTATGTATTTCAATTTCAATAAATGTGCAAACATTTCTAAAAACATTTTTTTCACTTTATCATTATGGGGTATTGTGTGTAGATGGGTGAAACAAAAAAATATATTTAATCCATTTTGAATTCAGGCTGTAAAAAAAAAAGTGGAATAAGTCAAGAGGTATGAATACTTTCTGAAGGCACTGTGTGTTTATTTTCCATTAGCTGTTAAACATACGTCTTTGAAATGGTCCCTTGAGGTCTCTCGTCCGCTCATAATTACAGCCTTCGTGTCTGTGGAGCATATGGAGGAAGTCAATTGATCTAGGCTCTATCCCTCTATTCGTCCAGAAAGAATAGCCCAAAAGTATTTGAATACCCCTTCTGCCATAGCCTTTTCTCAATCCAAATCATACTTTGCAAACAGCTGCTAAAAGCTGAGGTGAAAAGAGTATGAGACATACAGTACAGAAATTAATGAGCTGATATACAAAACCCAAAAGAAAAGGTGTGGGAGAGGATAATCTTCCTGAATAAGTTATTTATGTGCTACACACATCCCCTCTGAGTAACAGAGCACCAGGTATTATTATTGGGTATTTTAAAAAATACCACAGAAGGCTTGCATTGCATGACATGGTAAAATCTACAGTACATTGAAAAGTAGACCATTTTATGTTCTTGCCACTGTTTTTAGCACTACCTTTCCTTGTTCACAGCATGCTATTACTGGAAATTATGACTTGTAATCTGCGAGACAGGTCCGTCAGGGATAATTGCACATAGAGCCATTATCATGCTCTCAAGGCCAAGCATGAAGGCTTTCTTCTGTTGGTCTTCCTTCTGCTTTTTCTGTGCAATTTTTTAGTCTTAAGAACAAGATCCATTTTGGGATTGTATAGAACATTTAATCATTAAGACCCATATCTCTCCATCCCCTACTTTGTGATGGTTTCAGTTGATTAGACCTATTAGCAGGGCCAGTAGTGTACTATGGTCACATGGCCAGGAAAACTTCTGAACCGAATTTGTCAGCTATATGCGAGTGGAGGTTTTCTCATTTAATCACTTCATGTTTCTATCTTAGGGTTTCATCCTGACCACATATTTAAAGTAATTATATTCAAATTAATTTCAAGTAGAAAAACACTATTAGGGCCCCAGGAAATCACAGGGTCTGTGCCCCAGGCAATTGCTGTGTCATTGCAGTGTAGGCTTTTACTACCAGTCTATTTTTGGTCAAATGTGGTGTCAACGTGATGCAATACTCTTTTCAACCTGAGTTTATGGTGGCGCTGTGAGGAATGGTTCCACGGAAGAGGATGCGTCTTCGCTGACGGCTCTATTAGCTAGCTAACTAATACCAACAACATTGAACAGTGTTGAGAAATCACGACTCACTTATGTCGTATGTGCAGAACAAATGTTCCAAGCTTGTCATACATTCGTTTTTTTATTGCCTGCCCTCAAGACGCTAGACTCAAGCCTGTAAGTTATACGTTATTCCCGCATTTGTTTATTTTTGTGACTGCACAGTCAGCACTAGTCAGTCAGCACTAGTACCAAAGATATTTATAAGCCTTCTGTCTGGGCTAGTACTAGTAGCAAGCTAGCGAGCTAACGTTAGCATACCGGCTTGACAATGTATTTCTGTTGGTGGTGTATTTTGCTGCATCTGTTACTGTCTTGCCCAAAACGAAATAATATTCAGCTTCGTTTCGGGAAGCTCGTGACTTCAGATGGAACGCTAGCTAGCTGCTATTTTTCAGGACTAGTTTGGTAGTTAGCATGTTAGTATGAATGGAAAATGGGAGCCACACTTTTTTTCCTGTGGTTAATCTGTAAAAATGAAATAATGACCTACTAACCCGTCGCCAAGTTAATGGTTCTGACTAGGTGGAATACAGCTACGAACGTATCAGGCTAGGATAATTTACTTAGCAGGTTAGGCAAATTAACAGCAGACTGAGGCTAAGAAAAGAGTTAGGGTTAGCTAAATTGCTCTCTTAACCTGCTACGAAAAGTTACTTCCGCTCTTAGCTGTACTCCATCGACTCACTACACAGGCTAATTGCGCATAGCCCATAGAGAACAATAGTAATAGATTTTTTTGTAGGCACTAACTCCGCCATGTTTTTGGGGGATAAACGTCGGTAATAAGGCATGTTGTAAACACAGGTTTATGAGATATTATCAATAAATCCATTCCAATAAGATCTGTTGGACAAAAGTTTGGATGTTGCCACACACATACCTACTTGTTAACAAAATTAAGGAAGTTTCCTTTAAAAGTATTCATAAATATTATCCTGCTAACCACTATATGAACACGTTTAAAGCAAACATCAACTCAAATTGTTCCTTTTGTAATGACCACCCAGAAACAGTGTTGCATCTTTTTTGGCATTGTATTCATGTAAGGAAACTGGCAAGACATCAGTAGATTTATAATTGAACACATTTATGAAGATCTTACACTATTCTGAAGAGATGTACTGCTTGGATTGTTTATTTATGATAGAAATAAGCTGAAACAATTTGATGTAATTAATTTAATTAATCTTTTGGACAAATTTCATATTCCCAAATGTCAATTTACAAACAAAACACCATTTTCTTACCTTACAAAAATAAATTGAACTGTATTTTCAGACAATTTAATACTCTACTAACAAAAGCTATTAGAATTATAATTCTATGCATGTCCCTTAAGGTCCTTGTGTAATGCGATATTGTACCCCTAGACCAATTGTCCATTGTATATTATTTATATATATACTTGTGTTCCCACATGTACTTCCTGTATTGATATGTTGTTAATTTTTAAAAAAGGCTTAGGAGATCTTAGACCTTTTGTTCTTTGAGATAATCTTCAGTTTATGTCACTTTTTGTGAATGTTGAAGAATTTATATATATATATATTTTATTTTATATTTTATATTTTTACCTTTATTTAACTAAGCAAGTCAGTTAAGAACAAAATCTTATTTACATTGATGGCCTAACCCGGCCAGACTCGGGCGACGCTCAGTCAATTGTACGCCGCTCTATGGGACTCCCAATCATGGCCAGTTGTGTTGCACCTCTTGAGAGCCCCGAAATGTAATCAAATTAAATACAAGCACAAAGGCATCATAATTCATAAAGGTCATGTTAACTGAATATTATCTCATAGAACAAAACATATAAGATCTCCTAAGCCTGTGTTAACCTCAGGCCTTATTTTAAGCGTTTATCCGAAAACCCCATTATTTCCTGATTTATTTTCCACATAGGAATGGCTGATGAACCAGAGGTAACTTATTTCTGTTTTTTAGGAATACAAGCTGGCGAGCTCTATTGTGCATGTTTTCAAACACTGTGCGGAAGTGTCTGTGAACAAGGTGCGCTCTCTACTAAAGAACAGTGTTCAATGTTTAATTCAATGGAAACAGTACTGTATTGAACAACCAGTTGAAGAACGGTGTGATTATGGTGGCCCAAAGGGAGATCGTGTATAGTGTGTGATGTACGAGTTTTGCGATTTCAAATGCACACCCATTTTGATCAGGCCACACCCACCAAACGGGAGTGAATGGATTTTGCAGGGAAATGATCATGATTTTACTGGGGCAATGCTGGCATTTTGCATGGCAATATGCAATGGTTGTCCAATTTGTGGTGAAAATATGCATGTTTGTTGATGTGTGGCTTGATTGAACCATATTATGCAGGAAATGTGCAGTAATTGGTTGAAATTTAAAGCCCTCTTTTCTTTCTTTTTTTCCTGGATGGACTGGCTATTGAACATTGTGCACTGTTTTGAATGTGTTGTCCAGTACCTACCCCATCATGTAATGTAGCAAATGTTGAAACGAACTGAACACAGCCCTGTAGTGTATTCATTAGTCGGACACTGTTGCAAAACGTTTCACGGCAGAAACGGTTTACTCCACGTAGAGTATTGGACAAATTCATGTAGGTCCCTCCCCTTTTTACTTCCATTTGCTTCTATTTGTGTACGTTTCACATTGCTTGGTCTCAGTGAATACACCCCTGATCTAGGCTAAACTCATTTTAGTTAGAAATGACCTGTATGATATATGAATCTTCTGATCAGCTTGTTGCATTTTCAACTTAATTGTAAACTGATATAATCGTTGTTTGTATTACCTCTTTTACCAGTTGCTATACAGAGAGATTTGTGATGTAGCAACCAGTAAGTGGGAGCTGGCAACAATCGAACCATGGAAGATGATTCCCCAACCCTGAAACCCAGGCGCATCCAGAACCAGAATGTAGTCCATCGACTGGAGCGGCGGCGGATCTTCTCTGGACGGGCTGGAGCCCACTGGTACCGCGTGCGCTGCTTCCACCAGAACCTTTTCCCCAACTTCACTGTGGTCAACGTAGAGAAGCCTCCCTGCTTCCTCCGCAAGTTCTCCCCAGATGGACGCTGCTTCATAGCCTTCTCCTCTGACCAGACCTCCCTGGAGATCTATGAGTACCAGGGCTGCCAGGCGGCTGAGGATCTGCTGCTGGGGCAGGATGGGGAGACCCTGGCCAATGGCAATGACCAACGCTCCCTCAACATCCGCGGCCGCCTCTTTGAACGCTTTTTTTCATTACTGCACGTCACTAATGTGGCCTCCAATGGAGAGCACCTGAACCGAGAGTGCAGCCTATTCACTGATGACTGTCGCTATGTGATCGTGGGCTCAGCGGTCTATGTGCCCGAGGAGCCCTCTCCACACTTCTTTGAGGTGTACCGCAACAATGAGTCTGTGACTCCCAACCCCCCGCTCTCCGCTGGAGGACTACTCACTGCACATCATTGACCTGCACACTGGCCGGCTTTGTGACACCAGGTCCTTCAAGTGCGACAAGATCATCCTCTCGCATAACCAGGGACTCTACCTCTACCGTAACATACTGGCTGTTCTTTCTGTTCAGCAGCAGACAATCCATGTCTTTCAGGTATATATCTCATCCTGCATCACCCTCTGAACCCTATGCCTACCTGGAAGTAAGATTATCGAATGTAATTAACGTTTTTACAAACATTTTGCTTTCATCCGGTAGGTGACATCAGAGGGGACGTTCCTGGACGTGCGAACCATTGGTCGGTTCTGCTACGAAGACGACCTCCTCACTCTGTCTGCGGTGTATACTGAGGCCCGGGCCGAGGGCCAGCCAGGCTTCTCCCGCCTCTACAAGGAGAAGACCATCAACTCCCTGAAGCACAGACTACTGGTCTACCTGTGGAGACGGGCTGAGCAGGACGGCAGCGCCACCGCCAAGCGACGCTTCTTCCAGTTCTTTGACCAGCTGAGACAGCTGAGGATGTGGAAGATGCAGCTACTAGATGAGCACCACCTCTTCATCAAATATACCAGTGAGGACGTGGTCACCCTGCGAGTCACTGACCCCTCTCAGGTACACTTACCCCCTCTTCCCTAATTAAGTTTCTGTAATAAGGCCTTGTTGGTGTGGAAATCATGCAAGTATGCACTTATGAAAGTGCTATCTGTAAATCCAATCTGCAGTTGATTAGATCCTGTTATTTGATTTTGTTTTTCTGTACTCTACATAAAGGGACTGGGGAATTAATACTGTCGATTCAGGCTCATTTCAGCTTATTGCTCAGAAAACTTCTGTTATGAAAAATTGAAATTGATTTTGTATCAAACATTAACTATAGGCCTATTTCATATGATTGTTTGCTGCTGTGGCATTAGTGCATATCGTCTTTATTTCTAACTTCATATCTGTCTGCTCTTCTCTCAGCCCTCGTTCTTTGTAGTGTACAACATGGTGAGCACAGAGGTGATGGCAGTCTTTGAGAACACCTCTGACAAACTGCTGGAGCTGTTTGAGAACTTCTGTGACCTGTTCCGGAACGCCACACTCCACAGTGAAGCTGTTCAGTTCCCCTGCTCTGCCTCCAGCAACAACTTTGCACGGCAGGTCCAGAGAAGGTATTGGTGACTGGGGGGGAGGCCCACCACAGGGCTACCATGAAAATACATCCATACAGTGTGTCCCAGTCCAAAGGCCAATAAATTGAACCAATTTACAGAAATTAGACTCTTAAAACAGTGTTTAGTAGAGTTCTGATTCCTTAGAATTTTTCAGTCAAGTGATTCAGAAATCCTTCTGCTTATGCTCCTTCCTCGTCAGGTTCAAAGACACCATAGTGAATGCAAAGTATGGCGGTCACACTGAGGCTGTGAGGAGGCTGCTGGGACAGCTGCCCATTAGTGCTCAGTCCTACAGCAGCAGCCCCTACCTCGATCTTTCTCTCTTCAGCTACGACGACAAGTGGGTGTCTGTGATGGAACGGCCCAAAACATGTGGAGACCACCCCATCAGGTAACATTGACTAGATAATGCTGATTTCTAATGTTTTTCTGTAGGGCACAACAAACATTTTTGCTTTAAGTAAAAATGACATGTAATTAATAATCAATCATTCATACCATAAAACTTCAACTAATAAAGGGGTGTTATTTGCTTCAACTGTGGAGCTGCCCCGAAGTCTGTTAGAGACATCAATCATTCAGAGCGAGATGGAGATTCTGTTAGATTCCACCAGAGCATGAATGCATAATTCAACTTTTCTTGACCAGGTGTTTATTATAGAGACCGCCATTTATTAGCTAAAATGTGTAAATGATGCCTAACCATTATAAAAGGCAGGGACTTGTTGGAGACTGTTTAATCAACATTTTATGGTAACTGTAAGCTCTCTTGTTTTTGAAACGATTACATTTATTGTTAGGAAATTAAACTACAATAACTAATAACGTTATAGGACAACCATTTGGATGTTACTGTGTGATCCTACATACCCTCTTTCATTTCAAACTTGCATTTGAAAAGACTGACTGTTTTTCTTGTTAACTGCAGGTTTTACGCTCGGGACTCTGGCTTGCTGAAGTTCAAGATCCAGGCAGGCCTCCTGGGCCGGCCCATTAACCATGCCGTCCGGCGGCTGGTGGCCTTCACATTCCACCCCTTTGAGCCGTTCGCCATCTCAGTTCAGAGGACCAACGCTGAGTATGTGGTGAATTTCCACATGCGTCATGTCTGTGTATGAGAGGAAAGCAGTGGACTAGACCTGGAGAACTTGGCATTGTACTGTGTAGAGCAAAATGCAGTCACTCTGCCTTTTTTCTCCCCCTAGTGTGAGGAACAAAATAAGACTGGACTGTGGGCGGAACCACTTGAAGTTGAAATTGGGAGCTTGGGGATGGGGGATGGATTCCTTGCAGGGACCAAAGATGTTTTTGGCTGGCTCTCAAAATGTACTTTTTTGGTCACATTTTATTCTATGTATTTTTATTTAGCCTTTTTACATTTGTTTTATATTTCAATAAAATTATTTAAATATTTATTGTGATTCTTTATTATTAATATTTTACTAGAATAATGACTATCTGTAATATGCTTTGCTTAGTGGACTTAGTTATTAAAACCTGATTGGTCTAAAGCGTCTTTAACATGAGCAAAAAGGGGACAATGTAATTTATTTTCCTCTTTTCCAATTTAACAAATGATCTACTATATGTTGCTAACCTAAGCTCATACTGTGTTAGAAATGAAATACATTATGTGGGTAAGTTATAAAGGAAATGACCATTAATTTATTTGAAAATACTGATTCCTTGTTGACCCGATCACCGAAAACACTAAAGAATATCTGAGCACCGCTGTCTGTGGGATTATCTTAATTATCAATACTTTGTTTTGACAAGTCAAGTAAGAAGAATTTCATGAGGACGGTACTACTGTACTCATAGCTGTAGCCATATTTTGGAATACATGATTGTTTAATGTTATTTACAGTTGAGCAGATGTTATTATCAAGAACAAATTCAAATTGTAGGTACAGTTTTTGTGCTGCTTTATTTCAGGTTGCTGTCAGCACCATTTGGAGTGTACATCCATGCTAGTAATTACTCCAATTTATAAATTTGACCTAAAATATCTTGCTCGCATTACTGATTAAAAAATAAAAAATCTGAGGTGGAATCTTGGGATTATCCACTGCATGAGCCTCTGCCTGCAGGAAATGTGGAGTGAAAAGTCTCAGCTGAGGAGTGGAACGAGAAGTGTGATCCAACTGGAGCTTTCTGTGGGTGTGTGAGTGGGAAGATGTCTGTGTACATCACCTTTCTCATTTAACTCAGACATAATGATACTGCAGCAAAACAGGACCAAAAGGACAAAGGAATGAAGAAAAAAATGCTATGGCGATCATGTTTTCACAGTGCAATCAGCTCAGTTTGGAAAAAATAGGAAGTCAAATTTGCAGGGCATTTCCCGCATTTTATGATGATTTTATCTAGCTCATTTATCTACATTCAGGTTCATAATTATTAGCACCCTTAATAAAGATGAGCAAAAAATACTATAAAAGAATTACAAATACTGAACTATATGGTATGCTCTAAACAATTAGGACATTATATTTTATACTATTACAATTGCCCAGAGAAAGATAGGTGTAACAAGTAATACAAAAACATCTCTAAAAGATAGGTGTGTTAATAATTTTGACCCCTGTTTTCAAGCACAAGTTGAGACTTTTTCTAAAATGTTTTATAAGATTGGAGAACATGTTGGGAGGGACATTCCTCCACACAGAATCTTTCCAGAACCTTGATATCTTTCGCCTGCTCTCACAGACTACCCTTTTCAATTCAAACCCCCAGGCTTTCAATGGGGTTCAATTCCAGAGACTGAGATGAGCATTGCAAAATGTTGAGCTTGTGGCCAATTAAGCATTTCTTAGTGGATTTTATATTTATTACTTGTTAATTAAACAAAATCTATTTCTCAATTTTCTTAGTAGAAAATATCTAATTGTCAAATTTTTTTTAGCATGCAATATATACTGAACAAAAATATAAACGCAACATGTAAAGTGTTGGTCCCATATTTCATAAGCTGAAATAAATGATCCCAGAAATGTTCCATACAGACAAAAAGCTTATTTCTCTCAAATGCTTTGCACATATTTGTTCACATGCCTGTTAGTGAGAATTTCTCCTTAGCCAAGATAATCCATCCACCTGACAAGTGTGGTATATCAAGAAACTGATTAAACAACATGATCATTACACAGGTGCACCTTGGGCTGTGGACAACAAAATGACAATTTTGTGCAGTTTTGTCAACACAATGCCACAGATGTCTCAATTTTTGAGGGAGCGTGCAATTGGCATGTTAACTGCAGGAATGTCCACCAGAGTTGTTTCCATAAAATTGAATGTTAATTCAATTAAGCCGCCTCCAAAGTTGTTTTAGAAAATATGGCAGTACGTTCAACCGGCCTCACAACCACGCCAGCTCAGTCCATCCACATCCAGCTTCTTCACTTGCTGGATCATCTGAGACCACCAAACCAGACAGCTGATGAAATTGAGGAGTGTTTCTGTTTGTAATAACGCCCTTTTGAGGGGAAAAACAAAATCTAATTAGCTGGGCCTGGCTCGCCAGTGAATGGGCCTATTCCCTTCCAGGCCCACCCATGACTGCGGCCATGCCTAGTCATGTTAAATCCATAGATTAGGGTCTAATTGATTTATTTTAATGAACTGATTTCCTTTATATGAACTGTAATTCAGTAAAATCGTTGAAATTGTTGCATGTTGCATTTATATTTTTGTTCAGTTTAGCTCAGTATTTCTATTATTTCTTTTTTTTTTTGCACATTTCTGTGATCTTTATCAAAGGTGCCAATAATTATGGACCAACTGTAAATCAGAAGGTTACTCTTCTACAACAGAATTATAAGTGAAGGGAAATAGATGACGTTCATGTCAACCAACATTCATAAGATGTTTAATGTACTATCCTCTTTTAAGTGCCTCTCAAGGTTAAATGCCTCTGTGTTCTGTGCCCATCTGTAGACTCAATGGAATAAAGCAAAGGGTGGTAACAGGCTTTATCACAAAAGACAAAGGCGTGTCATACCAGCTAAACAATCTATTACT
This sequence comes from Oncorhynchus tshawytscha, assembly GCF_018296145.1. Lineage (NCBI taxonomy): Eukaryota > Metazoa > Chordata > Actinopteri > Salmoniformes > Salmonidae > Oncorhynchus > Oncorhynchus tshawytscha. The sequence continues at coordinate 54,803 of NW_024608654.1, read as the reverse complement.
GCAAAGACTTGAAAATCCATTTCAGCTTGATTCAGGGCTGAAATACTTAGGCATGTGTGTCCCATCTGAATAACAGATAACAGTTAGGTGAGTTCTTCAGTAGGCTTTGAACACTTGGGAAACTAAAGTTGGGAAATGTATAGCAAGGTGCTGATATGCATTTTTTCTTCGTATCTGTGTCCATTCCTCAGTAAGAAATCAATCCTGAAACGTATCTTACTGTATTAACCAAATGTTAGAATAAATGTATGAGTAATAACTGCTGCCCAGCTAGTTGCCTGTCACCCTGCTCTGCAGTAATCTCCAATCAGATAGTGGGAGTAAGTCCAGGGCAGCTGGACAAAGGGCCAAGCGTAGTGATATCCTGCCGGCCCCCATCAGAGGCCCAGCTCTCTGGGGTTAACTTGTGAACAGACAGCAGGTGCTGTGGGATTAAGTGTTCACCCTGCCTCTGGTTACAGGCTAATTGAACACATTCAAACACCTGCTTGACAGCTATGGGAGGATTCTGCTGCTGTGATGGGAATGGGGAATAGGAGGGGGTGGTGGTGGTGATGAGAGGTTAGGTAGGGGTTCCAGCAGTTAGTTGATTCATTTGTAATATTTTCTGATGTAGGATGAATTAAATCTCTTGTAGATCTCATTATGTCTCAGAGAAATGTGAAATCTAGCATGTGAGTGAGTGACGGAGCATACGGTAGCTTGTCTTTACACTTCTTTGCATTATTGAAAGTATACCCACCCTTTTGACTTGTAGTTCACTTCACTGATGCTGATGTACTGTATCTTTCAATGAAAATTTGGTAAATGATCCTCATAAATGAAGTTTGTTCACCTTATTGGAAATGGATTTACTCATTTGCATGAAAGGATCACAGTAAAGTATGAACAATAGGAGGAGATGATCTCAGTGACAAACACATGTATTATGTTCTACTTCTAATGTATTGTAGGTATTTTTGGTGTTACTGGCACACATGAAATAAAGGTGGTCTTGTACAAATGCATGAACATTAATGTCCATAAAAAACATTTTTCTTGGTCAATGTCAGACGCCTCATGTTAATTTGATGACACATATGTTTTGCCCGAGTGACTAAACATATTTAGTCACAATGATCGGGCAAAGGCCTCATGTGGAATATGTGTCTTCTGTAGCACAGCTAAGGAGCCAGCAGATGAGCGCTCCGCTGTTGGCCTGACCTTGGTTGCTATGGCTACGAGGTGCATAGAGTGTTATAGCCACTGTCTGTCTGCCTGGTAACCCAGTCCCTGCTAATTGCTGTTGTCTTGGCAACGCAGCAGCCAATGTAATCCTAGGAAAGGGCAACAATCATAAATGTATAAATGTATCTGCTGCTTGCTTGTCATGTCTACGAGACATGCAGGATGATGCCATTCTTAGGTTTATGACTAGAGCATCAGACCATTGATATTAGATCCTCCCAGTTTAGACCCAGTACTACATAAGCTATCTGTGCCTGCCACTGCCACTTGTTCAATAGACTTCAAATATGAACCGGAAAGGGCCTGTTTTAGCAGGGTCATTTTCGTACTGTAATTTAATACAGTGGAAGCATGCTGCACTGATTTTCTCCAGTGACACATAGCTCAGTTAAGCATCATTTAAAGAAGAGCTGTAGAGAAAGTGACTTGAGATTATCCGTTTATAATCAACAACCTTGGTTCAATTTCTTCATTATTATCTTCTCAAATGTACAACCCTTCAAGAAAGTGTTTTCTAAAATGCAAGGCCATTATTTATTGGGTGGATATTGACTTATACTTGAATTAAAACCAAAATATAATAATCTGAAGTGGTGTGGAACTATGTGGTCCGTCTCTCAAACTGATTAATGAAGTCATGTTGTTTTAGTTGAACTAAATGACTTTAGCCCCGCAGCACTCACATCTGTCATCATGAAGTGCTATTTAAGGACCATATCACGTCTACCTTACCCAACACCCTAGACCCACTACAATATGCATACTATCCCAAGAAATTAATGGACGACGCAATCGCAATTGTACTTTACACTGCCTTATCCCTGTTCACCCATGACTGTGTGCCTACACACGTCTCCAACTCAATCATGAAGTTTGCTGACGACACAACAGTGGTAGGCCTGATTACCAACAACGACGAGACCGACTACAGGGTGGAGGTGAGAGCCCTGGCAGAGTGGTGTCAGGAAAGTAACCTCTTTCTCAACGCCAATAAAACAAAGGAGCTGATCTTGGACTATAGGAGACAGCAGAGAGAACACACCCCCATCCACATCAATTTGGCCACAGTGGAGAGCTTCAAGTTCCTCCACATGCACATCACTGAGGACCTGAAATGGTCCCTCCACATCGACACTGTGGTGAACAAGGTGCAACAACGCCTCTTCAACCTCAAGAGGTTCATGGATGGTCAGTTCTAAGACCCTCACAAATGTATACAGATGCACCATAGAGAGCATTCTGTTGGGTTGCATCACCGCCTGGTACGACAACTGCACTGCCATACATACACTGCCACCCGCAACCGCAGGGCTCTCCAGGGGGTGGTGTGGTCAGGCCAACACATAACTGGGGGCACCCTGCCTGCCACTCAGGACATCTAAAGCACCCGGTGTCACAGGAAGGCCAAGACCTCAGCCACCCGAGCCACGGCCTGTTAACCCCACTACCATCTAGCAGGAGGAGACAGTACAGGTGCATCAAAGTTGGGACCGAGAGACTGAAAAACAGCTTCCATCTCAAGGCCATCAGACTGTTAAGCAGTCATTGCTAGCTGGCCTCCACCCAGTACCCTGCCCTGCACCTTAGAGACTGCTGCCCAATGCACATATGTGTAACCTTCATTTAACTAGACAAGTCAGTTAAGAACAAATTTTTATTTACAATGACGGCCTACAGCGAGCCAAACCCGGATGACACTGGGCCAATTGTGTGCCGACCTATGGGACTCCCAATCATGGCCGGTTTTGATACAGCCTGGATTCTAACCAGGGTGTCTGTAGTTACGCCTCCAACACTGAGATGCAGTGCCTTAGACCACTGCTCCACTCGGGAGCCTGAGTCATTGAACACTGGTCAAAATGTTTGCATAATGTCTATTGTTCTGAAATCGATTCTGTAGTTAGAAACAAATAAGATTACCATTGCTGCAACATTATTCTGTTGAATTGTCATTTAAATTAGCAGTTGCTACATCCATTGTACCCATTGATTCTTGAATAATATAATTTATAAATGCCTCATGAGCTTAGTTCAACTGTCGCACCCCATCAGATCCCCAAATATAAGCTTGTTTTACTCCCATGTTTGTAAACAAAGAAAATGTAAGCAAACACCATGTAGCCTCAAACATGGTTAAAACTATGATTTGGATTTCATGGATGGTCAGTCCTTGCATCCATAGTTCTGCTTATGAATTTGAGAGTGGTTACATTTCTCCAGTCCCAAACAAGATTCTCTGGTCTGATGAAACCAAGATTAAACTCTTTGGCCTGAATTCCAAGCGTCACGTCTGGAAGAAATCTGTTACCATCCCTAACGGTGAAGCATGGTGGTGGCAGCATCATGCTGTGGCGATGTTTTTCAGCAGCAGTGAATTTTGAGACTAGTTAGGATCGAGGGAAAGATGAACGGAGCAAAGTACAGAGAGATCCTTAATGAAAACCTGCTCCAGAGTGCTCAGGACCTCAGAATGGGTTGAAGGTTCACTATAAAACAGGACAACCACCCATAGCACACAGCCAAGACAACGCAGGAGTGGCTTCGGGACAAGTCTCTGAATGTCCTTGAGTGGCACAGCCAGAGCCCAGACTTGAAGCCGATTGAACATTTCTGGAGAGACCTGAAAATAGCTGTGCAGCAACGCTCCTCATCCAACCTGACAGAGCTTGAGAGGATCTGCAGAGAAGAATGGGAGGAACTCCACAAATACAGGTGTGCAAGCTTGTAAATCAAATCAAATCAAATCAAATTGATTTATATAGCCCTTCGTACATCAGCTGATATCTCAAAGTGCTATACAGATACCCACAGATACACACAGATACCTAAAACCCCAAACAGCAAGCAATGCAGGTGTAGAAGCACGTAGCGTCATAACCAAGAAGACTTGAGGCTGTAATTGCTGCCAAAGGTGCTTCAACAAGCACTGAGTAATGGGTCTGAATACTTATGTAAATGTTATATTTCATTTGATTATTATTTTTGCAAAAATGTCTAAAAACCTGTTTTTGCTTTGTCATTATGGGGTATTGTGTATATCTATGAGGGAAAAAAACAATTGAATCAATTTTAGAATAAGGCTGTAACCTAACAAAATGTGAAAAAAGTCAAGGGGTCTGAATACTTTCCGAAGGCATTGTATATTGTACATACTGTCTATACACACAACATTTTTATATTCCGGACTCTGACATTGTTCGATTTGGTATTGCTCGTTCTGATACTTCTTAATTTCCTGTTTCTTCTGGACCCGTACAAATCAGCTGGGCTTGACAATCTGGACCCTCTATTTCTGAAACTATCCACCGCCATTGTCGCAACCCCTATTACCAGCCTGTTCAACCTCTCTTTCATATCGTCTGAGATCCCCAAGGATTGGAAAGCTACCGCAGTCATCCCCCTCTTCAAAGGGGGAGACACCCTGGACCCAAACTGTTACAGACCTATATCCATCCTGCCCTGCCTATCTAAGGTCTTCGAAAGCCAAGTCAACAAACAGGTCACTGACCATCTCGAATCCCACCGTACCTTCTCCGCTGTGCAATCTGGTTTCCGAGCCGGTCACGGGTGCACCTCAGCCACGCTCAAGGTACTAAACGATATCATAACCGCCATCGATAAAAGACAGTACTGTGCAGCCGCCTTCATCGATCTTGCCAAGGTTTTCGACTCTGTCAATCACCATATTCTTATCGGCAGACTCAGTAGCCTTGGTTTTTCGGATGACTGCCTTGCCTGGTTCACCAACTACTTTGCAGACATAGTTCAGTGTGTCAAATCGGAGGGCATGCTGTCCGGTCCTCTGACAGTCTCTATGGGGGTGCCACAGGGTTCAATCCTCGGGCCGACTCTTTTCTCTGTATATATCAATGATGTTGCTCTTGCTGCGGGCGATTCCCTGATCCACCTCTACGCAGACGACACCATTCTATATACTTCCGGCCCGTCCTTGGACACTGTGCTATCTAACCTCCAAACGAGCTTCAATGCCATACAACACTCCTTCCGTGGCCTCCAACTGCTCTTAAACACTAGTAAAACGAAATGCATGGTTTTCAACCGTTCGCTGCCTGCACCCGCACGCCTGACTAGCATCACCACCCTGGATGGTTCCGACCTTGAATATGTGGACATCTATAAGTACCTAGGTGTCTGGCTAGGCTGTAAACTCTCCTTCCAGACTCATATCAAACATCTCCAATCGAAAATCAAATCTAGAGTTGGCTTTCTATTCCACAACAAAGCCTCCTTTACTCACGCTGCCTAACTTACCCTAGTAAAACTGACTATCCTACCGATCCTCGACTTCGGCGATGTCATCTACAAAATTGCTTCCAACACTCTACTCAGCAAACTGGATGCAGTTTATCACAGTGCCATCTGTTTTGTCACTAAAGCACCTTATACCACCCACCACTGCGACCTGTATGCTCTAGTCGGCTGGCCCTCGCTACATATTCGTCGCCAGACCCACTGGCTCCAGGTCATCTACAAGTCCATGCTAGGTAAAGCTCCGCCTTATCTCAGTTCACTGGTCACGATGGCAACACCCATCCGTAGCACGCGCTCCAGCAGGTGTATCTCATTGATCATCCCTAAAGCCAACACCTCATTTGGCCACCTTTCGTTCCAGTTCTCTGCTGCCTGTGACTGGAACGAATTGCAAAAATCGCTGAAGTTGGAAACTTTTATCTCCCTCACCAACTTCAAACATCTGCTATCTGAGCAGCTAACCGATCGCTGCAGCTGTACATAGTCTATCGGTAAATAGCCCACCCATTTTTACCTACCTCATCCCCATACTGTTTTTGTTTATTTACTTTTCTGCTCTTTTACACACCAATATCTCTACCTGTACATGACCATCTGATCATTTATCACTCCAGTGTTAATCTGCAAAATTGTAATTATTCGCCTACCTCCTCATGCCTTTTGCACACAATGTATATAGACTCCCCTTTTTTTCTACTGTGTTATTGACTCGTTAATTGTTTACTCCACGTGTAACTCTGTGTTGTCTGTTCACACTGCTACAGTATGCTTTATCTTGGCCAGGTCGCAGTTGCAAATGAGAACTTGTTCTCAACTAGCCTACTTGGTTAAATAAAGGTGAAATAAAAATAAATAAATAAATAAAATAAATTCTTTTGATTTGATTATTATTGGGATTATTTGGGGATTATACAACGGGTGGGTCTAATCCTGAATGCTGATTGGTTAAAATCACATTCCAGACGGTGTTATTCCACAAATTACCACTGGCAAAATGTATGATGTTAAGATGCCTATTTACTATTGTTCCATCTGACTGCACAATCCACTGTTTTATCAGCCCAGCCAGGCAATTTATAAACTTGATCTCAATATAGAAAGCATCTAGACATTACCTCATTATCTCTTTTAGACTAACATATAACTTTCAGCAGAGCAGATTTCAACAGTATATAAACCTTGCCATCTGTCCCTCCAGCATTTGCAACATTGTTTCAATATTCAAATTCGATCTCCAGTTGTCCCATTGTAATGAACGTGTCGGGAGTCAGGACGAGACAGACAGGCAGGCAGCTTTTCTCAGCCAGTCAAAATCATGAATCAAGTGGCATAATTCTCTGGGATGTATACAAAGGCAAAACAAAATGAAGTGCAGCTAGTTTGCAGTCTTTCCAGCTTCAGCTTGAAGTGATTGTGTTAGCTGTGTTGTTGGCTAGCTCCTCTGAACAACAGTGTCCTGACGAGAGAGCACATGTTCAATGCCAGACGAAATCGCGCTTCATTAGCTCATTGTTATGGTTGCATCCAAATAAATGTCACTAGAAAACAGCTTAAACAAATGCCAATACAGCTACTGTTGTTATTCTGGCTGCAATGTTTGACATGACTGTAAATTAGACGTGGTTGGCTAGTTAGCAAGCAAGGGATAAGAACGTTACCAGCCAGTATTGCAATGGAACATAGACACAGAAAAAAAAGACTGAAGGACTGGGTCGCGTCTCTGGCAACCGAACTGAAGGAACGAACAACCAGCTGGCTTGGGTAGCAACCCTAGATTTGTGTTGGGACTATATCTTGTGGAAGGATGAAACAGTATGAATAAATTAATAAAAAATAAAAAAAATAATGAAAATATGGCCATCATTATTTGAATATGTTGGTAACCTGTTGTATAAAAGTGATAATGCCCTTGAAGACAGTGTTTGGAGGATATATTGGCACGGTTTGCCGGCCCTCAACTTCGTCTTGAGCCTAACAACACCCATTATCACTTCATTATTAGTATTGTACTGTTAGATGTTTACTGCACTGCTGGAGCGAGAAACACAAGCATTTCACTACACCTGCTTTAAAGTCTGCTAATCTGTGTACAAGACAAATAAACTTTGATTTGATTTAGATACTGTCTGTCTGAGGTGAGACCTGAGTAGGCGAAGGATGGAATGTGTTGAGACTGCCTGCTGCTCTGTCATTACAAAGACAATACCTCATTACAGCCATAAGGTCTGGCAAGACACAGGTGCAGACACAGAGGCTGGATGGAGTGACTGAGGGAGGAGAAAGTCATGTCATTACTTACCTAAATGAACTGTACTGATACAGTCAATGTACTAGTACAGAATGTCACATAATTGTCTAAATGTTTGGTTTGTTATAACTAGGCTTGCATGTTAGTGTGTATGAGTATGCATGTGTGTGTGCGCCTGTGTGTGTTTGTGTCTCTTCACAGTCTGAGTTATTCCATAAGTTTTATCAGTTAAAAAAAAAAGATTTTACTGCTTGCATCAGTTACTTGACGTGGAATAGAGTTCCATGTAGTCATGGCTCTGTGTAGTACTGTGTGTTTTCCGGAGTCTGTTCTGGACTTGGAGATTGTGAACAGACCCCTGGAAGCATGTCTTGTGGTGTATGTATGGGTGTCTGAGGTCTGTACTAGTCGTTTGAACAGACAGCTTAGTGCTTTCGATGTGTCAATACCTCTCACAAAGACAAGTAGTGATGCAATCAATCTCTCCTCTGCTTTGAGCCGGGAGAGATGCACTTGACCATATGATCGTAGTCCAGCTGCGACAAAACTAGGACCTGTAGGACTTGTTTTGTTGATAGCAATGTCAAGAAAGTGGAGTAGCGCTTTATTACGGACAGACCTCTCCACATCTTAGCTACCGTTGCATCAATATATTTTGATCATGACAGTTTACACTCAAGGATTACACCAAGCAGTTTTGTCTCCTCAACTTGGTCAATTTCCATGTCATTCATAACAAGATTTAGTTGAGGTTTAGTGAATGGTTTGTCCAAAATACAATGCTTTTAGTTTGTGAAATATTTAATAATAGTAATAGCTTAGTAATAGCTTATTACTTGCCACCCAATGTAAAACTGACTGCAACTATTTTTATAATTTGCTGTGATAGCTGACGTGTGTAATGTTGAGTCATCAGCATACATAGACACACAGGCTTTATTCAGTCAATGGCTTTATGTCAATCAATGGCAATATAGACTGTCCCAGAGTCTTGTACAGTATAGAGAGTGCAGAAATCGTGATTTCTGGATATCAGCATATCACAATCAGCCAGGGCTGGCTCCATGCACAAGCAACATACGCGGCGGTCCCTTATGCCGCTGAGATTTTTAGGAACTCAGTCGGGGTCTCAACTTACTGTTGAAACAGAGTAGTGAAACACACAAGGTGCAGTTTTGAAAATTGTGTATCAGCAGTTTTCCTTTTCCTTTTTGGCTCCTGAGTGGCGCAGCGGTCTAAAGCACTGCATCTCAGTGCAAGAGGTGTCACTATAGACCCTGGTTCAATTCCAGGCTGTATCACAACTGGCTGTGATTGGGAAGCGCACAATTAGCCCCGTGTCATCCGGGTTAGGGTTTGGCTGGGGTAGGCCATCATTGTAAATAATAATTTGTTCTTAACTGACTTGCCTGGTTAAATAAATCAATAAAATTGTTATGACACTCACTAAACATTTTAATTAGCTAAATTAGTCTAGCCAGCTATCTAAACTTGTAGTAATCATGGCTGAATTACCAACCGGGTATAAGGGCACATGGCCAGAGGCCCCATTGATTTTGTTAGTCACTCAGATATCATTAATTTTACCTGGCAAGTCAGTTAAGATCAAATTATTATTTACATTGACAGGCAGTGGGTTAACAGCCTTGTTCAGAACAACAGATTTTTACCTTGCCAGCTCAGGGATTCGATCTAGCAATCTTTCAGTTACTGGCCTAATGCTCTAACCACTAGGCTACCTGCAATCCCTAGAATAAGTCAAGGCAAAAAGTGTAAAATTGCAGGAAATTTGCTTTAAAATTGCACATTTTTTCTCTACCCCATGTCAAAATGAGTAGAATTGAATGAATAAAGTTATAAAATTGCTAAATATTCTCCCTGCCCCATGGCAAAATATGTAGAATTGCAGAAAACTTGCTTTAAAACTTCAAAACTTCTCTATGCCCCATGACAGAATGCAGAAGCTCTGATAACCAGCCAGTTATTTACATGTGGAGACCAGTAACCAGAGAGTTAACTACTCCAATAAGTCACTGTGTCAGTCTGTGCGTGTGTCAGTTAGTCAGAGTAGCTGGGCCTCTCAGCCAAAGGAATAGCATCCATCTGTGAGCTCATTAGGAAGACATGCATGAGGAGTACTATGATGATTAAGACAACCTGACCCATGCCAGACATGTAAAGGACATCACGCTGCTTGCATAGCGAGTACCACTTCCTCCTGATTCCACTCACACTGTGGCTCAAACCCAGAACCTCTGCCTTGCTAGCACACATGACTGCTCTCCTGAAACAGCCTACCAGTCGGCACCAAGCGAAAAGCTAGCCAGTCGGTGGCACAAGTGGGGACATTTCAGGCTAAGGAGTATGTTTCACACATCCTCATGGACAAGAGACCTTACTCATTTTACATCATCCATACGAGAGGAATAGATTATAACATGGTGGGTTGATATGTTCTTTATAACTGTTGTTGGTTCACCTGCACTGTACATGTGAGGCCAACCCCCCCCCCCACAGGTCTTCAGAGCCCCCCTACAGTGAGGCAGACTTACACGGCTCATTGTGCATCCAGCACTGACTTCAGTTCCGTCTCAGGCACACACCTGATTTGGCATCAGCGGGGGCTTCTGGTGGAGCAAAACTTAGTAGCACTGCGAGACTTTATATATAACAAGAAGGAAATGCATAAGCTACCTAAATGACATCTTCTACATGGCAACATGTTCATGTACTAAAACATGAGTTGAAACATGTAGGCAATGCTAAAATTTGTGATACGTATACCATACACTGAATATGATCCCCAATGGAAAAGAGAATGATTCAACTAAAACAAATGATTTGTATTGACTAATTCAATTGTCTGTTCTGTCTACAGACATATTTACCTCAGCCTACTCATAAATAAATCAAACCAAATGCTCATATTACTGTTCTTGTCTGGGTCCCCAGATGTATTCATATTCTGGCCTGTTTCTCTAGGTTAGTGAACTGGGGAGATGGGGAGGGATATAACCAGCCATCATCACCATTCCCACATTAAATTGAGGCTATTAGATTGATATTAAAGGGACAATTGGGTGTATAGGACATGGCTGGCTGAGAGCGAGAGAGAGCAAGAGAGAGTGTTAGAGATCGAGGGAGAGGGAGAGAGTGTGAGAGTGAGAGGGGGAGCGTTATGTGTTATGCCCTGCCTGGTTGGGACACCGTGGCCTGTGTGCTATGATGTGAGTCACCACTCAGACGTGGGCACTGCTCCACAGACGCCAGTGTCAGCTAATGAGTTACCAGGCGAGGGAGCGGATGCAGGCCTGACATGGCTGTAGAGTTGTTAGAGAGGGCTTGCTGGGCGACCTGGGTTCAGACCTTTTACAGACACACACACGCCCGCTGTTCCCCCTCCACTGGCCCCATCTCTGCTGTACAGAGGAACAATGAGGAAAGGCGCATTAAGGATCACGGTAGGGGTTTAACAAACTCAAAGATGTAAAGCATTTTCCATACCATGAAATTAATATCGGCTAAAATGAAAATCGCTTTGTTACAGAAAATATGGCAACAGTCATTGTGATTTCTAGATAAGAACAGTAGGTGACGTGTTTGTGAAATCCAAAGAAACAATTTGCACAACAAATCAATTTACAGTGATCTTTGTCTAAATGATGCATATTTGAGTTACAGAGTAAGAGATGGGCATAGGGATGGAGGGAAAATGGTTGTGATATAAGACGTAGAAATGAGTAAAGCAAAATTATGTTTTTTAATACAACCAGTGAGAAGAATTCAGCACCCTCTCGTCAGCCATGAGTCCTCTCTAATGAATGGATCTCAATGGTTGCGTCCCAAATGGCATCCTATTCATTTCATAGAACACTACTTTTGAACAGGACCCTATGGCACTGGTCAAAAGTAGTGCACCATAAAGGGAATAGGGTGCCATTTGGGATGCAAAAATAACACCAGTATGGAGAGAGTCAAGATGAGAGGTCTTCAGTAAAGCTCTTCAAACTGGGAGCAAAAACATACAGTTCCTAAGGGAGCACACAGCAGAATAATCAGCACAGAGAGATTGATATTGACAGCTCTGAATGGGGGGGTATCGCTTTGCTCCACAGGATGTGGTCAAGATATTATGGGTGAACGAACATGTTTCGTTGTCTGTATCAATAAGCATTTAGGCCATGAGGGTGGGTATTACCCAATAAACCCTCTCTAGCAGAAGTTCAGAACTAGCCTTGGTTGAACACAGACATTGAATTGTATAAAGACTGTCAGTGCTGTGACGATGTTGCCACCTTGTGGAAATATAACAAAAAAACACTGATTGTAAATGGAGAAAGAAAGGGAATGAAAATGTGCAGTAATGTGGTTGAAGTCATGCATACTAAATTCAAAGTTCAATATGAATAAATAATGAATTACATATAACAGCCCCTCAATGAGCCAGAAACATCAAGGTCTAAGGTTTTGTTTTCAACACACATATTCTATGGTTGCAGATCTGTTTGTGCTTTAGCTGACTCCTCTGGAGTGTTTGCTATCATGTCAAATATGTATCGCAGCTTGGCAGCATGGCAGCATGGCAATGAATGACAAACACATCTACAGCCAGATGAGAGTTTTTCTAAACCTAGCCTAAAGCACAACTGTTGAAGGAATTCAGTGACAGAATATATGGACAATTTTATACATTTTTCTATATGCTCAAGACATCCCTCTTGGCACTCTAATATTTTAACTGTTGAGCATCAAGTAGAGTGGGGCAAAAAAAGTATTTAGTCAGCCACCAATTGTGCAAGTTCTCCTACTTAAAAAGATGAGAGAGGCCTGTAATTTCCATCATAGGTACACTTCAACTATGACAGACAAAATGAGAAAAGAAATCCCGAAAATCACATTGTAGGATTTTTAATGAATTTATTTGCAGGTCTACAATTTTGTTTCTGGTGTCCTTTGACAGCTCTTTGGTCTTGGCCATAGTGGAGTTTGGAGTGTGACTGTTTGAGGTTGTGGACAGGTGTCTTTTATACTGATAACAAGTTCAAACAGGTGCCATTAATACAAGTAACGAGTGGAGGACAGAGGGGCCTCTTAAAGAAGAAGTTACAGGTCTGTGAGAGCCAGAAATCTTGCTTGTTTGTAGGTGACCAAATACTTATTTTCCACCATAATTTGCAAATAAATTCATTAAAAATCCTACAATGTGATTTTCAGGATTTTTTTTCATTTTGTCTGTCATAGTTGAAGTGTACCTATGATGGAAATTACAGGCCTCTCTCATCTTTTTAAGTGGGAGAACCTGCACAATTGGTGGCTGACTAAATACTTTCCTGCCCCACTGTATGTATTCTTTTCACATACTGTAGGTTCTCACAAGGAACTATCAATATAAATTTTTTCATTACAGAATCCAGCCAATCATACATAGAAAGCATTCACACCAGTTTGAAGGCAGCTTCCAAACAAGCAGACATAGTACAGTCCTACTACAGCCAGAGCAGATGCTTTATCCTGTGGTCTGGTAACTCAACTCTGTATTCCTTGATACCAACAGAGTGAAGTTGTACATGCTGTTTTTGGTGCCAATGACATTAGTCCATTTCCTGTTTCTCTGCAAGAATGTCGCCTTATTTTTAAAAATATTTTTTATTTATTTAACCTTTATTTATAAAGATAGGTTTCATTAAAGTTATTTCTGCAGATTCCAGACCCAACAAGTCAATCAAGACAGCAGTGAACATAACTGTGAACATGACAGTGAAAAGGTGAGCATGATAGAGCACAGCCTAGTTGTTCACATTCCTCCTACATGATGTATGAATATATTTGATACAGCGCACTAACTGTGTCCCTCAACTTGTCTTGAGTGATTGTCATTATTAGATGACACCTTGTAATTGTTCACATAATCATACGTTCCATACTTCATCCAAACATGACACACACAGTAGCTGCTCCTGGATAGCCACCTGAAATCTTTCATAATCCTGAAACCCAGACAGCAGCGCCATACATAAACAAACAACAAGTAAGCATATGGTAAGTGTGTCCCATGACGTTTTCCACTAATCCTAATATCGTCCTGGCACACAGTCTTGTCTAACATGGTTTACAGTACAGACACTGTTCACCATGTGTGTATTGTGTTTACTGTATGATAATCTGTCCAACAAATTAATTCCAATGTGCTCACATGGTATCGTCATAAAAACATGCAATTTTCTCTTTCTGAAACTAGGCTGTGTGATACCAGCTCCCACAGATAATATTAATCTGAAAACCTGATATATAATATACAGTTGTGAATGCTACACTATATTTGTGAAAATGTATTATTTGTCTAAAAACATGCATTTGTTTTGGTGTCTGAGGGAGCTGGAATGGTATATATACATCCCAGTGGAGGCTGGTGGGAGGATCTATAGGAAGATAGGCTCATTGTAATGGCTGGAATGGAATCACTGGAAAGGTATCAAACACATCAAACATATGGAAACCACATGTTTAGCTCCATTCCATGTATATTAGTCATTAACTCTGAATTCTTAAGGTTAGGCATTAAGTCCCAATGGTTAAGGTTAGGCATGCACTCCCAATGGTCAATGTAAGGGTTAAGGTTTGTGATATGCTTACAACAAAAAATATAAAAAACAACTTTCTATCACTGGATTCAAACATGCAACCTTTGGAACCAGAAGCAGATGCTTCCATCCATCTCCATCTACGATGCCATTGCATTAGCAAAACCAAATCCTGCTTGAAGGTAACGGCGCTCACTGTTGTCACTGTTGCCCCTTGTGACCGGTTTCCACGTCATCTCTCAATGTCCTCAGACATGGATGGACCTCGAATACTGACTTGTGACCTGCCTGAAATTGTCTTCATCAAGCTTTTCTAAGTTGAGAACATTGTGTAGAAATGATTTTGGAGTCTGTATAGTATTTGTAAAGCCTAGTCCGAGTACACAGATCGAGGAAAATGCATGAGTCAGATCATTTATAACACATCACTAGTTTTCTGTTTTCCAGTGCCATTTCACAATTCTCCATACAGTCTGCAGTCTGCAATGCAGAGAAGCGATAATGATAAACTGTGCCACTGGATGGCAGAAGGTAGACGCTGATCTGAAGACAAACTGTATGTAACTGCCCTCTATATTTGCCAGCACCAAGACCAGAGGCTGAGAATAAGCAACATTAAGAATCAAGTCAGCAACTATAGTCAAAAGAAATGCATGTGGATACGATTAGAAGAACTGTTATGTTTAACACCCCCCTCCTAGAATCTATGTACAGTGCTCCATGCTGATACCAGCATTTGTCTTAGGCTAATATATTCTAAGCTTTGTTTGTGTTAGTTGTATAGTATGTGTGGGAGGTATTTACATTCTTAAATAAGCCTCTTAGATTATATTTGGCATGGATGAACAATTGTTCCAGGCTTTTGAGTGTGGACTGCCACAATAACAAACAGCATTTTCTCTCTAATAGTAACATGATTACTATACGCTAGTAAAAACAGGCTAAATGTACACCCTGGAAAAAGTTCTACAACCTGTTACATAATTAATGGTCCACTCAGTCCATCCACTTGCTTCTGGTGAGTTTGGGCTATGGGTGAATCCTAAGGTCTTCTAAGATTAGAGTCAGACAGACAGGTGAGAGTGTCAGGGTCTGCCTGAAGAAGATGATCATCCTTGATTGCCGCCCACTGTTTGTGTTTGTTCAGTCTAGCGCTGCACTGTATGACAATATTGAGCACCTTTTCTCCTCCTTATCCGCCTCCCTGTTGGATGCTCTTTGTGAGCTGACAATTCCATTGCCTTTGACAGACTGCTGTTGACTACTATTCCTGTCAGAGGTCTCGGCCCACTCCGTCTCATTGCCATGGTTATTTTTAGCTTCTTTTCTTGGTTTTGGCAGTCAGCTCTTTTAAGAGTGATGGACCACCACACACTCTCCCAGCTGCGGAGGTTAGGACGGAGGACTGCACAGTCAGGCATGGGCCTGGAGATGAACGGATCAGCAGAATTGACTGAGAAGTGTCAAGGTAATTGTCTTCTCCCTCTGATGTTCTATTTAAACAGTCAATGTCATGGTCCTCCCATGGCAAACGCTCTATCTTGACATTGGAAGAGAGGAGGCTTGGCAGTTAGAGGTTTGACAACACCAAATTACTTATAAGATATGATTGGATAATCTGAAAACAATGTAGTCATGTACAAAGTGGTGCTTATGATGTTTGTCACAATTACATTTTATCGTACCCCATTGTGGCACCTATTGACATTAGCCGTTAAACTGTGTCAATACACTATTATAAGACAAGTACGGCAGCATGATGATCTCAACTCTGTAAATATTATACCATAATTCTACCACAAAGATGAATTTATGATATTCATGACATATCTATGACAATAATTGCCCCATTAGGAAATGACAATTCTCAGATTTCCCCTGCTTTTCCCCTGTACAAGCTCTGCGTGTGTAACTCCTTTCTCTTTGTGAGGATGGCAGACAAGCTTTTACCAGGAAAACCTCCACACTCCCTTCTCTGGCTTTTAGTGTTCCTCTCCCATCAGCAGCAGCCCTTACTCTCATCCACCTGTCAGATCACACCCCTCCTCCTCTCTTCACGGAGGAACACCAATGCTCTTTGTTAGCTTCACCTCCCACAATTTCTCTCCGCCTCATTGACCTTGAGCGTGCGCTGCCCAAAATAGCTGCGTCACAGGTTGACCGTTGTATCTCCCTCTCTTGACTGAGGTGTTATTACATGCAGGTTAATCTCTGTTAAATAAAATATTTCATAATTTGGTCAGCTGCGTGATTAACTTCTGCAAAAACTAAGTCTCCACCTTCTGAAAACAAAACTCTCAGCCAATGCCCCCCCCCCCCCTTCCGATCCATGTGGGCACACGCAAAAAGCACTTGAAGCGACTCAGTTTAAATACCGTCTTGGCCCAATCCTGATACGTCCAAATAACCAGTGACGAAAAGCCCTAAACCAGAAGTAATGCTGCTCGGATCTCACGCATCCCATTCCGTCCTGACAGATTATCTCGGTCTACACAGAATCTGCCCATGGGAGATTACATGCTGGTCTTCTCTAATGCAGAGGGGTTGGTGGAATCTTCCAATTTAGTGTTGAATTTTGGTCAAAGCAATCTGCAATCCCATTGGAAACATTTGTCTGTATAATATACAGTAAGTGTTGCTTTGTTGTGTTTTTTTTTTTTTTACCCCAGAGGGAATATAATGGTGAATGTTAGTGTAAAAAATAATAACAAAACATTTACTGAACCACACATTTTTGGTTTACTGAACCATCAGGATAACTCGGCAACAATCATGAACCAACCCCTTTTTTCTTTGTTGCTACTCCCACTGCCAACGTGATACTGTAACAGACAATTGCAATGTGTTTATTTGATAGCCTGGGACCTCTATATGATAGGGGTCAACAGTAGATTTGATAAAGAAGAATATAGCACACTGTAACCGCTGTTAAGTGTTTCCTGGGATTTCCTGCTATGAAAGAAAGTGAAATGAGACTAACCATGGAATAAACATGAGACTAACCATGGAGAACACTAAACATGATGACAGACTAACCATGGAGAACACTAAACATGATGACAGACTAACCATGGAGAACACTAAACATGATGACAGACTAACCATGGAGAACACTAAACATGATGACAGACTAACTAAACATGATGACAACAGACTACCATGGAAACACTAAACATGACAGACTAACCATGGGGAACACTAACCATGATGACAGACTAACAAGGGAGAACACTAACCATGATGACAGACTAACCATGGAAACACTAAACATGATGACAGACTAACCATGGAGAACACTAAACATGATGACAGACTAACCATGGAGAACACTAAACATGATGACAGACTAACCATGGAAACACTAAACATGATGACAGACTAACCATGGAGAACACTAAACATGACAGACTAGCCATGGAGAACACTAAACATGATGACAGACTAACCATGGAGAACACTAAACATGATGACAGACTAACCATGGAGAACACTAAACATGATGACAGACTAACCATGGAGAACACTAAACATGATGACAGACTAACCATGGAGAACACTAAACATGATGACAGACTAACCATGGAGAACACTAAACATGAACTAACCATGACTAAACATGACAGAACACTAAACATGATGACAGACTAACCATGGAGAACACTAAACATGATGACAGACTAACCATGGAGAACACTAAACATGATGACAGACTAGCCATGGAGAACACTAAACATGATGACAGACTAACCATGGAGAACACTAAACATGATGACAGACTAACCATGGAGAACACTAAACATGATGACAGACTAGCCATGGAGAACACTAAACATGATGACAGACTAACCATGGAGAACACTAAACATGATGACAGACTAACCATGGAGAACACTAAACATGATGACAGACTAACCATGGAGAACACTAAACATGATGACAGACTAACCATGGAGAACACTAAACATGATGACAGACTAACCATGGAGAACACTAAACATGATGACAGACTAACCATGGAGAACACTAAACATGATGACAGACTAACCATGGAGAACACTAAACATGATGACAGACTAGCCATGGAGAACACTAAACATGATGACAGACTAACCATGGAGAACACTAAACATGATGACAGACTAACCATGGACACTAAACATGATGACAGACTAGCCATGGAGAACACTAAACATGATGACAGACTAGCCATGGAGAACACTAAACATGATGACAGACTAACCATGGAGGAAACACTAAACATGATGACAGACTAACCATGGAGAACACTAAACATGATGACAGACTAGCCATGGAGAACACTAAACATGATGACAGACTAACCATGGAGAACACTAAACATGATGACAGACTAACCATGGAGAACACTAAACATGATGACAGACTAACCATGGAGAACACTAAACATGATGACAGACTAGCCATGGAGAACACTAAACATGATGACAGACTAACCATGGAGAACACTAAACATGATGACAGACTAACCATGGAGAACACTAAACATGATGACAGACTAGCCATGGAGAACACTAAACATGATGACAGACTAACCATGGAGAACACTAAACATGATGACAGACTAACCATGGAGAACACTAAACATGATGACAGACTAACCATGGAGAACACTAAACATGATGACAGACTAGCCATGGAGAACACTAAACATGATGACAGACTAACCATGGAGAACACTAAACATGATGACAGACTAGCCATGGAGAACACTAAACATGATGACAGACTAACCATGGAGAACACTAAACATGATGACAGACTAACCATGGAGAACACTAAACATGATGACAGACTAACCATGGAGAACACTAAACATGATGACAGACTAGCCATGGAGAACACTAAACATGATGACAGACTAACCATGGAGAACACTAAACATGATGACAGACTAATCATGGAGACTATGCTAAACATGATGACAGACTAACCATGGAGAACACTAAACATGATGACAGACTAGCCATGGAGAACACTAAACATGATGACAGACTAGCCATGGAGAACACTAAACATGATGACAGACTCACCATGGAGAACACTAAACATGATGACAGACTAGCCATGGAGAACACTAAACATGATGACAGACTAGCCATGGAGAACACTAAACATGATGACAGACTAGCCATGGAGAACACTAAACATGATGACAGACTAATCATGGAGAATGCTAAACATGATGACAGACTAACCATGGAGAACACTAAACATGATGACAGACTAACCATGGAGAACACTAAACATGATGACAGACTAATCATGGAGAATGCTAAACATGATGACAGACTAACCATGGAGAACACTAAACATGATGACAGACTAGCCATGGAGAACACTAAACATGATGACAGACTAGCCATGGAGAACACTAAACATGATGACAGACTAACCATGGAGAACACTAAACATGATGACAGACTAGCCATGGAGAACACTAAACATGATGACAGACTAATCATGGAGAATGCTAAACATGATGACAGACTAACCATGGAGAACACTAAACATGATGACAGACTAACCATGGAGAACACTAAACATGATGACAGACTAGCCATGGAGAACACTAAACATGATGACAGACTAGCCATGGAGAACACTAAACATGATGACAGACTAATCATGGAGAATGCTAAACATGATGACAGACTAACCATGGAGAACACTAAACATGATGACAGACTAGCCATGGAGAACACTAAACATGATGACAGACTAGCCATGGAGAACACTAAACATGATGACAGACTAATCATGGAGAATGCTAAACATGATGACAGACTAACCATGGAGAACACTAAACATGATGACAGACTAACCATGGAGAACACTAAACATGATGACAGACTAGCCATGGAGAACACTAAACATGATGACAGACTAACCATGGAGAACACTAAACATGATGACAGACTAGCCATGGAGAACACTAAACATGATGACAGACTAATCATGGAGAATGCTAAACATGATGACAGACTAACCATGGAGAACACTAAACATGATGACAGACTAGCCATGGAGAACACTAAACATGATGACAGACTAGCCATGGAGAACACTAAACATGATGACAGGCTAACCATGGAGAACACTAAACATGATGACAGACTCACCATGGAGAACACTAAACATGATGACAGACTAGCCACAGAGAACATGATGACAGACTAAAAATGGAGAACACTAAACATGATGACAGATGAACCAGGGAAGTGAACTAAACAGAGGATAAAAGTTAAGACAACAGAGAATCTGGGTAAGCCTGTGCGAAGAGGTGTGTCTTTAGTTTGGACTTGAATATGTTTATGGATTGTGAGATTCTGACATGGAGAGGGGAGTTCCAAAGTTGGGAGGGCTTCACTGCTAAAAGCCCGGTCTACCATGGAGTGGAGCCTGGTGCGAGGGATGGTGAGGAGGCCAGTGTCAGAGGTGCAGTGAACAGGTGGGAGTTTAGGGGCAGAAGGTTTGTAAGTTATGTGGCTCCAGTCCATTGAGTGCTTTGTAGTTGAGCATGGGCAATTTGAAGATGATCCTGTAATGAACTGGGAGCCAGTGAAGTTTGATGAGAGTTGGGGGTGATGTGGTCCCAAGGTCTGGTGTGTGTGAGGACTTGTGCAGCTGGAACTTTGAATATGTTGAAGCCTGTCCAGTGTTTTGGCGGGAGTAAGGTAAAGAATGCCGTTGCAGTAGTCGTGATAAAACAAAGGTGTGAATTAGGGTTTCAGCAGTGGGGTCAGTGAGAGAGGTTTACGTCATGAGATGTTTTTGAAGTGGAAGAAGGCTGACTTGGTGATGTTCTGGATGTTGCGTTCAAATGAGAGAGGATCTAATGTAACACCAAGTTTCCTGACTGTGGAGTTGGTGGATGGTGCAGCTCTCAATTGTCATGTTGAGATGACCCAGTTTTTATGAGAGAGTTGGGGCCCATGAGCATGATCTCTGTTTTGTCATCATCTAGGTTTAAAAGTTATTGCTCATGCACAGTTTCCACTTCACAGAGACAGTCAACAAAGGGGGTGGCAGGGAGTTGGGTTTGTGTGGAATTAGATTTGTGTCATCTGCATAACAGTTAAATCGGAGTCCATATTGATGGAAAGATCTTATCAAGGGGTAGCATGTCTATACTAATCAGTAATGGACCTAACACTGTGCCTTGTGGAGTGATAGTTGTGGTTTTTAATTACAGGAAAATGAAAGTGCTGCTGCAGAGGTTCGACAATAATTCTGACCCGCTTGGTGGTATTAGTTTTGAGATGCAGTTTATCCTTATGATTGGTGTGGAATTAGATATCCCCAGCATTTATGTCTCTGTTTCTGTGAGAGGTCTCAGCAATTGTGCATATATCATATATCATATCTGTGGAAATAGCTGTTATAAATGGAGGCTGTGTTTGTGCTATGACATTTTTGCTATTACTTTCTGTTGAGGATCAGTCCATTTGGAATGCCATTAATTACACATCTCCATTGTCTGACATAAGACTGTTTGAAATGTTCACTTATATCATATCAGTATACTGTAATATCAGATTTTTGGTTATTTTGCTGATTATTCAGGTTTGATTAGAAAGTCTGGTTTGCAGTCAACCAACCGAGTTTACACACTTCTAAACACCCTGAAATAAACCTAATGAAGAGACACTTGCAACATGTTTTATTAATATGATCAGTACATAGGTCATTGTTCCTGTGATCGGTTTCAGGTGCACCGGAGACTAGTGAAATATGTTATACAGTGCCTTCAGAAAGTATTCAGACCCCTTGAACTTTTCCACATGTCCATTAAACAATACCCATACGCCTTGTTTATTATTCCTGAACTATAACAATTTATGTCTTTGATTGTAAGAATGTGTGATTAGAGACCTGACACAGTCTGTTACAGTATGTCATCACAATAGCAGGAGCAGTTAAAAATCTATAATTTACTTAATGTAGCTATAATTCAAAGCTGTTGAACGTATCTTTCCCTCAAGTGCCTGTAAATCGTTTTAAATCTGAGACTGTCCATAACCTTGTCTGTGAGAAGTGGTTTTAAGCAAATGGAATTACTGTGCAAGTTTAGATTTTATTTTGCTTTTATATGGGCATGATATTTTATATGATATTTCAACATGAGGTTTTTCATGGATCATAAACGTATTAATTTAAGGGTGTCTCCTGAATGTGAAAGTAGCCAACAGGATATGTAGATCACAACAGTTTGAGAGCACAGGCTTATGTCATACTAATCACATAAGGATAGGTATAGTATGATAAAAATACAATGTAATTCAAACAAACTGCTAATAACCATAGCAACTAGGCCACTACTAATAACCATAGCAACTACTAATAACCATAGCAACTAGTCAACTAGGTCACTCTTGTGACTTACAAACCTACAGCATACTGCCATTGTCAGGATAGATCTCGGGGCAGAATGTCCCCTGTTGTACACCACTGTGTTGACAGATGTCTTGCTGTCTGGGTGACATCTTCAAACTCTGCAGCAGAGGTGTCAGTGTGCTCTCACACAGTGGCACACTCCCTAGGACATGTCACATGAGCAGGACACAGGGTTGGAGGAGGAAGGCAACTGGGCAAGGCCAACCCTTACAACAACAAAAAAACATGTGAACACAACATTTTTATGTGATTATTATATTTTTTCATATGTGATTTTTCTCTCACACGTTTATTTGTCACCACATCCAGCTACATCTGCTTTCCAATGAATGTGCCAAAACTTGTAACTGAAATAAAGGCAGCAAAACCAAGGCCTGGGAGTTTGCAAGAAAAGAGGGTTGTGTTTATTTAAATCATTATACATCTTTTTACTGTAAACATTCAATTAATTTACTCTAGCAATTAAAAAATGAGTTTCCTTGCAATATTTTGTTTTTTGGGTCGATGTTTAAAACTTCAAACAACATTATTTTTTGTTTTGCAATACTAAGCATTTTATTCTCGACTTTGGTAGCTTTGCTTGATATTAATGGCACAGAACTAACTCACTCATTAGGATTTTGCCATAGAATAATGCTATTACTCTATTAACAGGTGTTTAATAAGAGTGCGTCAATCTAAGTAAAATGTAAAAAAATCCCAAACAAAATAGATCCAGTTTAAGAAAGAGATATCAGGGTATCAGAAGGTGGCTGAGCTACAGAGATGTTTGCAGACGATGAGACATCCCGAAAAGTGGTCTTCTCACAAAATCATCTGTAGTGTCCGAATAATATGACCACTCAATGAAAAGATGAGACTCTCACAAGTGTTTTGCTCTAAGACCCCCACAAGTACCATGGGACTTGTCTGAAGGTAACCATACAAATGAATGGAAGTATGGAGGTTTTGTGCCAACAAAAATAATGGGTTAAAAACAGTGTCTTCAGAAAGTTTTCACACCCCTTGACTTTTCCGCATTTGTTGTGTTTTTCAAATTTTTCCAAATGAACTAAAATAGAAAATCTGAAATGTCTTGAGTCAATAAGTATTCAAACTCTTTGTTATGGCAAGCCCAAACAGGTTCAGGAGTAAAACATTTGCTTAACAAGTCTCATAATAAGTTGCATGGACTCTGTGTACAATAATACTGTTTAACATGATTTTTTAAGGACTGCCTCTCTGTACCACACACATACAATTATCTGTATGGTTCGTCAATCGAGCAGTGAATTTCAAACACAGATTCAACCACAAAGACCAGGGAGATTTTCCAATGCTTCGCAAAGAAGGGCACCTATTCATAGATGGGTAAAAAAATATATATACTGAATATCCCTTTGAGTATTGTGAAGTTATTAATTACACTTTCGATGGTTTATCAATACACCAAGTCACTACAAAGATACACAGGCATCCTTCCTAACTCAGTTGCCGGAGAGGAAGGAAACTTCTCAAGGATTTCACCATGAGGCCAGGCACTTTCTAAACTTGATCTCCACTATAAAAAGTATCTAGACATTCTCTCACATTTCTTTTAGACTAATATTTAGTTTCAACAGCGGATACTTGTATAAACGTTGCTGTCTGTCTCTTCGACATTTGCAATATTGTTTCAATATTCAGATTTGATCTCCAGTTGTCCTACAGTAATAAACGTGTCAGGAATCGGGACGAAACAGACAGGCACCTGCGTTTTCAGGCATTTTGAGCGTTTCTCAACCAGTCAAAGTCATGAATTAGCTGACATCATTTTTATAGATACATACAAAGAAATGTCAATTGAAAAAAGGTCAAACGAAACGAAGTGCAGCTAGTTTGCAGTCTTTCCAGCTTCAGTTTGAAGTGATTGTGTTTGTTGTGTTGTTGGCTAGCTCCTCTGAACAACAGTGTCCTGACAAGTGAGCGCATTTTCTATGCCAGGCAAAATCGTGCCTCATTAGCTCATTGTTATGGATGTATCCAAATAAATGTCATTAGAAAACAGCTTAAACAAATGCAAATACGGCTACTTTGCTGTTATTCTGGTTGCACTTTTGACATGACTGTAAGTTAGCTGTAGTTGGCAAGCTAGCAAGCAAGGGATAAGAACGTTTCCAGACAGTATGCCAATGGAACATTTAGAACTAACGACTGGTTTGGGTCCATAGATACAGAACAAAAAGACTGAATGACTGGGTCGCGTCTCTAGCAATCGAACTGTTAGAACGAATGACCAGCCGGCTTTGGTAGCAACTCTAGATTTGTAGATTTCTGTCAGGACTATATCTTGTGGAAGGATGAAATAGTATGAATAAATTCATCCAAAAAACGTTTTTAATGAAAATATGTCAATCGTTATTTGAATATGTTGTTAACCTGTTGTATAAACGTGATAATGCCCGAGAAGCAGGTCTTTCGAGGATATATTGGCACGGGTGTTTTTATGCTCGAGATGAAGTCGAGGGCCAGCAAACCGTGCCACTTAAAGTAAACCTCCACTTTGGGCTGGATGTGTCAATGTGTACAGTACCAGTCAAAGGTTTGAACACACCTACTCATTCAAGGTTTTTTTTGTATTTAAAAAAAACTATATTCTATATTGTAGAATATTAGTGAAAATATCAAAACTATAACTATAACACATACGGAATCATGTAGTAACCAAAAAAAGTGTAATCAAATCAAAAAATATTTTATAGCCACCCTTTGCCTTGATGACAGCCTTGAACACTCTTGGCATTCTCTCAACCAGATTCACCTTGAATGATTTCCCAACAGTCTTGAATGAGTTCCCACATATGCTGAGCACTTGTTGGCTGCTTTTCCTTCACTCTGTGGTCCAACTCATTCCAAACCATCTCAACTGGGTTGAGGTTGGGTGATTGTGGAGGCCAGGTCATCTGATGTAGCACTACACTCTCCTTCTTGGTCAAATAGCCCTTACACAGTCTGGAGGTATGTTGGGTCATTGTCCTGTTGGAAAACAAATGATAGTCCCACTAAGAGCAAACCAGATGGGATGGCGTATTGATGCAGAATGCTGTGGTAGCCATGCTGGTTAAGTGTGCCTCGAATTCTAAATAAATCACAGACAGCATCAACAGCAAAGCACCCCACACCATCACACCTCCTCCATGCTTCACGGTAGGAACCACACATGCAGAGATCATCCGTTCACCTACTCTGTGTCTCACAGAGACACGGCGATTAGAAACAAAAATTACAAATTTTGACTCATCAGACCAAAGGACAGATTTCTACCGGTCTAATGTCCATTGCTTGTGTTTCTTGGCCCAAGTATGTCTCTTCTTCTTATTTATATCCTTTAGTAGTGGTTTCTTTGCAGCATTCAACCATGAAGGCCTGATTCACACAGTCTCCTTTGAACAGTTGATGTTGAGATGTGTCTGTTACTTGAACTCTGTGAAGCATTTATTTGGACTGCAATTTCTGAGGCTGGTAACTCTAATGAACTTATCCTCTGCAGCAGAGGTAACTCTGGGGCTTCCTTTCCTTTGCCGGTCCTCATGAGAGCCAGTTTCATCATAGCGCTTGATGGTTTTTGCGACTGCACTTGAAGAAACTTTCAAGGTTCTTGAAATGTTCCGTATTGACTGACCTTCATGTCTTAAAGTAATGATGGACTGTCATTACTCTTTGCATAATTGAGCTGTTCTTGCCGTATTATGGATTTGGTCTTTTACCAAATAGGGCTATTTTCTGAAAATGCCAACAGTGTGCAAAGCTGTCATCACGTCAAAGGGTGGCTACTTTGAAGAATCTCAAATATATAATATATTTTGATTTGTTTTTAACACTTTTTTCGTTACTACATGATTACATATGTGTTATTTCAATGTGTTGATGTCTAAATAACTATTCTACAATGTAGAAAATAGTACAAATAAAGAAAAACCCTTGAATGAGTAGGTGTGTCCAAACTTTTGTTTGATACTTTAGTTCATACATGCATAAACTATTAGCAGAATTGCCATCAAAATTTGCCACGAAATTTGAAAGAAACCATTTTCTGGAAGCTGTTTGCTGCCATTCTCCCAATGTGGGCCAGCCCCTAGCAATTAGAGTTTCAGCCAATGAGCTTCAGCCCCTTTCCATTTGAATGACAGCTAGAAAGATGCACACACAGCAGAGCGAAAGAGAGAGAGAGCAATGACATGGTGCACATATCTGCACATATGTGATGTAGTACAACATTTTGGGGGACCACTTTTGGCTTGTGAGCACTACTTTCAGAACTAATGCCTGAAAATTATAAAAGGAATGCCAGATAATCTCTTTAAGAGTCTTCATGCAATATGTTGTTTTGCATGTACAGTTGATATGTTGTATACATGGCATATTTTATTCTAAATGACTATGTAAGACATGTAATGACTTATATGTAACTCTAGTTTTGAATCCAGAACATTCTGACCACATTTTATTTTTAATCGTCTGTATGGATTTAATATATTCTCAATATTCTTACAATGGCATGGTCTCTTTCTCCTTGAAATTGTAAACCTGTATCAAGCTAGCTGGTGAATTTGAGCCATATTAGCATTGACATGAAATCAGTCAAAACACCTCAAAACAAGACATGGTATCAAGAACAAGATTAAATGAGCTGAAACGAGCCACTTACGATTCCCCACATAGTACTTTCCTGTCATTCTTGCTAGCAATCTGGCCATGCAGAATCATAACAACACTGACTCCTGCCCCATGGAAGCGCACACATCATTTTCATGACGTTGTTAGCTAATCCATCTATAGGAATCCATATTTTCTTTGCATTATTATGAACCCTAATGCACCAGCCTGAAGCTATGGAGTGCTTCTTAAGTGTAGGCGGAATATATTCTCTAGGACCAAAAGCATCTCGCTTTTCTCATCTTCTACATATCACGTCATGTCTCCATTAGAGGAAGGCAAGAAGACATTATCATTTTCGTACAACCATCACCTCTGTTATGCAGCTAGCTACCATAACCAGCAGCATAACAGTGATGCTCAAGGATTGAGCTATTTCAAGTGAATGTATTATTTCTCCCCCTTGATAGAGATACCACGCTTTTGTTTTGCTGAGCAGACAGACCCCAAAGAGAAATCCCATTTCAAATTAAATTTGAATGATCCCCCCCCTCCAAGCTCATAAACAGTCCTGACAGCTTAATTTATAATTCAGTGCTGGATCAAGAGCTCCAGTACCATCAGAGAGTAACTGGGGAGGAGAGGGGGAGTAAATGGCACTATTCACTTGAACCCCCCTTTCCTTAAGTTACAATGACCGCAAAACTATTAGATATCCAGTTTTGAAGAACTGGCTTGGGGCATAAGGGACAAAAAAACCTGCATATCAGCAACTTTCCCTGAGACCACTGTCATGTTTTTGTTTGTCTGTAAGCATGATCAAGACACCTCAGATATTTGTTTCTCATACCTTTGAAGAAATACAACTCTTGAGAACTCTATTCTTGAGTACTGCTGTCTCTACCGAGATGGCTGAATTATCCCTTTAGAGATGTTGTTTTTTGAATGTAGGACATTGAAAACAATCCTTGTTTGCTTGTGAAAGGGTCTATTCTTTAAACATTCCCCCATAGTGTCCACACTGTAATGGTTTTGACTTTGTAGTCGGATGTCCCTTGGGGTATCCGTACCTATATAGGACATGCGAGGGTTAGGTTAATAAACAGGCTGGAGCTAGAACCTCGTTGACGCGCGTCCTTATTTTAGATCATACTACATGGTGTCAGAAGTGGTTTTAAAATTCACATAAACGTGAAGGACGTACCAAGTAAATCATACATTCAGGCTGTTTCAAAGCAGGGAGGGCACAGTGTTGGAGATAAAACAGCGCATATCATTATTTTGCTAGCTAATGAGCAAGGACTAAGTTGCTGCTAAGCAACATGTTGCAAGAGGAAGAAGCTGGCGGGATTTCAGGGTTTGCGACTCCACGGGCTCCTGGCACAAACACGGACAGGCCAGTGGCTAGGTGCTGACGGATTTCGCATTAGTCCCCGGAAAATGTTGTTTGTATGGACATTCAAAACTGGCCGAAATGGATCAGGCGCTTTGAAAGGTACAGGGTAGCATCAGGCTTAAACGTGAAAAATTAGGCATTTCAAGTTAATACACTGATCTACTCTATGGGTGATGAAGCCGAGGATATATTAAATGCTTCAACGTTGACCGAGGAAGAGAAACTTAACTACAGTGCCGTTAAAGACTGTTTTGAAACGCATTTTGTAGGGAGACGCAACATTATTTTTGAGAGAGCTAGGTTTAAAATGCGCAAACAGGAGCAGGGTGAAACCACCGACAGTTTTATCACAGCTGTTCACAAACTAGCAGAACATTGTCAGTTTGGCGCGCTCAGGGAAGAGCTGATCCGAGATCGGATTGTAGTCGGAATAAGAAATATCTCACTTTCTGAAAAGTTACAGTTGGATTCCCAGTTTACCTTGTCCAAAGCTGTAAACCAGGTTAGGCAGAGTGAGACAGTAAAAGACAGACGATGCTGCGCGAGAGCAGCTCCTTGCAGAACGAAGAGAGTGAGGAAATACATGCATTTTCATACAGAGCTATAAAAAAACGGAGGGAACACAGAACAGCACAGCACCAGTAGCTAGTTCAAATGTTTGTCGCAAATGTGGGAAATCCCTTTCCACAGATGGAAAGATTGCCCAGCAAAGGATGCGGAATGCAGGAAATGTCACAGGAGAGGACACTTTTCAGCTGTCTGTCGATTTAAAGCAAATGCATGAGGTTTCAGAGGAGGTACAGCAGGACAGCATCTTTCTGGGAGAAGTAAAAGGGAAACAATACTGGCTGGCAGTCAGACATTAAACTCAATGGGGAGGTTGTGTCATTTAAACTAGACACTGGGGCAGCAGTGACAGCTATCCCAACTAGGCTGTATAGCTATAGCAGGGATGGCCCTTTACTTTCTACAAACAAACAACTGTACGGGCCCATTAATAACATTTTACCAGTGGTAGGGCACTTGGAGATTAAACTGGAGAGTAAAGACAAAAGTGCCATCCAGCCTGTCTTTGTCATTGACTCTCTAGCCAGACCATTGCTGGGGCTGCCAGCAATTGAAGCATTGCAACTCATTGAGAGAGTGAGCGAACTGTAGGACCCAGGTGAGGTTTTCAAAAAGAAATTCCCAAAAGTGTTTTCTGGTCTAGGAAGGATAGAAGGTGACTACAAAATCCGCCTGAGAGAGGATGCTGTCCCCTATGCCCTTACCACCCCCCGCCGGGTGCCTATCCCTTTATTGGCCAGAGTAAAGGAAGAGTTGGGGAGGATGGAAGACATTGGGGCGGTGTCTAAAATAGAGAGTCCCACAGACTGGTGTGCAGGGATGGTGGTGGTCCCAAAAGCCAATGGGGAAATAAGGATCTGTGTGGACATGACTAAATTGAATGAGGCACTCTGCAGAGAGAGACACATCTTACCAACAGTGGAGCAGTCACTGGCTCAGTTGGATGGCTCACAAGTCTTCACAAAGCTGGATGCCCGCTCAGGTTTCTGGCAGATACCGCTGTCATCAGAGAGTAGGGCGCTCACAACATTTATAACACCGTTTGGCTGTTACTGTTTTAATGTTTTGCCATTTGGAATCGCTTCCGGTCCTGAGCATACGCATGTCCCAGCTGTTGGAGGGGCTGAGTGGTGTCATAGTCCACGCGGACGATGTGCTCGTGTGCGGAAGGGACAGAGCAGAACATGATGTAAGGCTCACAGCAGTTCTGACCCGACTCCAGGAGACTGGCCTGACACTCAATGAAAAATGCACTTTTGCACAATCAGAGGTCTTGTTCTTGGGACACAAAATCAGTGCAGCTGGAATAGAGCCGGACCCAGAGAACATCAGCGCCATCACAGATATACCCAGACCCCAGAATGTGGCTGAAGTCAGGACCTTCTTAGGCATGGCCACATATGTGGGTAAGTTCCTCCCACAGTTCTTAGATACAACCAAACCTCTGAGAGACTTACTAGCCAAAGAGAATGACTGGTTATTGGTCATGGGGTCACATGCAACAGGTAGCGTTTGACAAAATCAAAGGAGATCTGGCCTCACAGAGAGTGCTGGCCCAGTACCGTCCCCACGCTAAGACAAAAGTATCAGCAGATGCATCATCCTTTGGGCTAGGGGCGGTCCTCACACAGATGCAGGACAACATGGAGTGGCGTCCAATAGCATACATCTCCCGAAGCTTATCCGACACAGAGCAAGGATATGCTCAAGTGGAGAAGGAGGCGTTGGCGATCACATGGGCATGTGAAAGGCTCAGCCAATACCTTATTGGCCTGCAGTTTACAGCAGAGACTGACCACAAACCACTGTTGGCTCTGTTAGGGACAAAAGCACTGGACGACTTGCCTCCCAGAGTTCTGCGCTTCCGCCTCAGATTACTGAGGTTCACCTACAAGATGGTGTATGTGCCAGGGAAGGCACTGATCACAGCAGATGCACTCTCAGGGCCCCAATTAAACGTCCATTATCAGAGGAGGAGCAATGTCTAGAGGGTGAGGTACAGGTGTCCATTTATGCAATAAGGGACAGTCTACCTGCATCTCAGACCAAACTGCAGCAGATTGCAGAGGAGCAACAACAAGACCACATCTGCCAACAGATAGTGCAAAAAGGGATGGCCCAGGCAGGAGGAACTGCCTCAGCTGCTGAAGCCCTATTGGGTGCACCAAAGTGACTTCCACTGTAATGGAGACCTTCTCATGAAAGGACTACGGATAGTTATCCCAGAGACTCTACAACCAGAAATGCTAGACAGAGTGCATGATGGACACATGGGGATAACCAAATGCAGACTGAGGGCTCAACAGTCAGTGTGGTGGCTTGGTCTGAGTACTCAGATTGCCAAGCTAGTGGCCCAGAGTGAGGTCTGTACAAAATGTCAACCTTGTCATCCGGAGCCAATGATGGCAACGGAGCTGCCAAAACGGCCATGGCAAAAGGTAGGGGCGGATATGTTAGATTGGAAAAATGACACTTATCTGCTAGTGGTAGATTACTACTCAAGATACATTGGAATAGCAAAGACACCCATAACCACATCAGCTGGTGTTATCAATGGATTAAAGTCCATTTTTTCCAGGCAAGGGGTCGCTGAGGTCCTGGTTACAGATAACGCTCCCCAGTTCTCTGCGAGCTCCTTTTCTGCTTTTGCCGCAGAATATGACTTCATACATGTGACCAGTAGCCCCTACCATGCACAGAGTAATGGTGAGGCAGAGAGAGCTGTGAAAACAGTCATGGGACTGCTGAAAAAGAACAATTATCCATACAGGGCTCTGTTAGCTTACAGAGTTACACCACTGCATCATGGGCCGTCGCCTGCCGAGCTCCTGATGGGCAGGAGGCTGCGTTCCCCATTGCCTGTCTCGCCGGCTCAGCTTAAACCCCGATGGCCTAACAGAAAGGCCTTCGCTGAGAGGGACAAACGTCTGAAACAAACGCAAACTGGAGACTTTAATCGGAGACACCGTGCTAAGGAGAGGCCAGAGCTGACCGAAGGTCAATGTGTGTGGATTACAAACTCAAAGACACCATCAATAGTGCTGAGGAAAGCGGATGCCCCACGCTCCTATGTGGTGGACACAGGCTCAGAAGAGGTACGAAGCAACAAAACACACCTCAGAGCTCTTCCAGATCTACCAGCCACACAGACCGAGGCCACAGAAAATGCACAAAAAGAGGGTGAAGGAGAGAGAATGCTCACAGAGCCACAAGCGCGCCCAAAAGGGATGTGAAGATCATACTACAAGTAGTGGTTTCTTTGCAGCAATTTGACCATGGAGGCCTGATTCACGCAGTCTCCTCTGAACAGGTGATGTTGAGATCTTGAGTGTCTTACTTGAACTCTCTGAAGCGTTAATTTGGGCTGCAATCTGAGGTGCAATTAACTCTAATGAACTTATCCTCTGTACCAGAGGTAACTGTGGGTCTTCCTATTCTGTGGTGGTCCTCATGAGAGCCAGTTTCATCACAGCGCTTGATGGTTTTTATGACTGCACTTGAAGAAACTTTCAAAGTTCTTGAAATGTTCCGGATGGACTGACCAGTAATGATGGACTGTCATTTTCTCTTTGATTATTTGAGCTGTTCTTGCCATAATATGGACTTGGTCTTCCTCAGGGCTATCTTCTGTATACCACCCCTACCTTGAAACAACACAACCGATTGGCTGTAATGCATTAAGAAGAAAACCAATTCCATAAATTCACTTTTAACAAGGCACACCTGTTATTTGAAATGCATTCAGGTGACTACCCCATGAAGCTGGTTGAGAGAATGCCAAGAGTGCACAAAGCTGTCATCAAGGCAAAGTGTAGCTATTTTGAAGAATCTCAAATATAAAATATATTTTGATTGGTTTAATACATTTTTGGTTACTACATGATTCCATATGTATTATTTCATAGTTTGGATGTCTTCACTATTATCCTACAATGTGGAAAATAGTCAAAATAAAGAAAACCCCTTGAATGAGTAGGTGTGTCCAAACTTTTGGCTGGCACTGTATGTATGTGACTTTGCAGATCTGTTTTACATTAAACACCTACTGTAAGTACGCCATTTGTCAAATGTGCTATTCATTGTTACAAGTGAATGGGGTTAGTTGACTGACTGCCCCCATGTGAATTAACTAATAAAATATTAGCTCTGTCTGCTGATGTGTCCTGTATTTATTAACACTGTAGTTTAAAACGAACACTGCAGTATTCAATTCAGTAATTCAGTATGTACTGACGTATTTAGTTAAGTAAAGAATTCAACAAATGTTGTCGTTTTGTTAAAGTTGGGGAAATTCTAATACCGTCCTGTTGGTGGCAGTGTTGCACTTCCAATCCTATAAAATATCCCAGCTAACAACTTTAGAAGTAACCTAACCAAAGATTGTCTATTATATTGACAAGATTTTGAGTGACCAGTCTAACAGTGGAAATGACATGTCCCTCAAAGATTGAAGCCAGGTTGGAGGAGGCGAGGTCAGGTGAGACCATTCAGCCAATGAGAGGGCAGATACGCGTTTCAACAACAGCCATAGAGATTGAAAGAAGACTCATCTTTGTATATCAGTGCTATTATTGTATCAGTTAATTTGATTTTTCATTGTCTGATTTCTTCCAACTCATAGGAATACCCACCCAGTTGACTACTTTAAAATAGTGGAAGCCTTCAATTTCAATGTCCACGATGTGTCCTCTATCTCCATAGCCCAACTCCAATATAAAGTCGTTATTTTTTTAAATTGCCGAAATGCCACGTGCATACACTTATATCAGTGCATTCGTATCAACCTAGCCATTACGAAACTTATATTCGATCAAATAAGCCTGATGTAACAAATTAGCAATTACATTTTTGTTGACCAAATTCGATACGCTCTCATTGACCACAATACAAAAATGCCTCATTTCCTGGGCTTATTTTAATTGCTAGATTTTGTGGCGGAGTAAAACCTTACGCTTTGCCTCTTGCTCTCTGACCTTACGGAGTCCCCACATTCGTTTATCAGTGGAAACGGAAGTTAGGTTGAAAATACTGTATCCGTGAAAACCGGAAACATCCGCTTTCTCCCAACCCCGCTGGAGACGTATGACTGGAAAAGCTAACTAGCTGTAAAACCATAGTTTATAAACCTTTTTATTTCTACACTATAATACTACAATCTGGTTTTCAAGTCAAAGAGCTCAGTGGTAGGGCGATCAAATATCTGAACCCTCAAAATCCAGAATGAGACGACACACAACATATAATGACGAAGACATGCGCGATGCTACCAGGAGGAAGGGAGAGAAGGTAAATAATCCGATTTTGTCCGTTCTTGCACATGCATTTCCAGAACTATTGGCAATGTGACTTTACATTTGGTGATTTAATTTATTTGCCGGTACCTTCCTGACTGGCATATTTATGTTTAAATAGCCAGCCTGCTCTGAAAAAGACATTAGCTAATCTGACGTAAGCTAGCTAACGTTAGTTGCTAGAAACTCTGATCTGCTTTTTATATCATGTTTTTACAAGTATAATTCAATGTAACGTATGACGACCAACTAAACTGTCTGACCTACCATATGCATGGACATCCACATCCAAGCATTCCTGACCAATTCTCTCAATTACCAAACTTCAGGTTTTATTTTGACGATGCATATATTATACATTTTGCAAGTTAGGAAAATAGTGTGGTTTGCCAAGTGGATGCTTCTCTTCCATGCGCTGGCAGTCGAAATACAGAACAGAGAACTGAGTGTAGAATTGAGTTTCCTCCATGTATTTCCGACACACACAACTCACGCACAGCTAACCCTCTCACTTACTATATACTACATCTACAAACCAGTTTAGTATTTTATTAGGCACCCCGTTAGCTGTTGTCAAGGGCAGCAGCTACTCTTCCTGGGGAACACACAAAACATCATCATCTTGCAGAACATTGTGCATCATACAAATCCACTTTCCCACCACTACATCGCTCCACTACTACATCACATTTTGGGAGAGATTTCCACGTAGTCATGGCTCTATATAGTACTGTGCGTTTCCTAGCCTCTGGGGACTGTGAAGAGAACCCTGGTAGCATACTAGCATGTCTTATGGGATATGCCTTGGTGTCTGAGCTGTGTGTTAACTTATTGAACAGATAGTTTGGTACTTTCAATACCTCAATACCCCCGGTGTAACACAGTTCTTTGACCCCCCTCCCTTAAAATAAACGATGGCTGTCCATGGTGCTGAAAGTGCGAAGGCATCTATAGCTTTGCTTTGGCTAATGGATAAATGCTTATTGGTAGTCATTTTCTCATGTTAAGTCTAACATTTCACGAACCTATACATGACGCAATGCTGCCATTTGTAGACTGCTGACTGGTGGCAATAATGTATTTACATGCTCAATAATTAAAATTGGAAATTCATGTTTTTATGCAACCGCATACTAATCAGCTACCAATGGATTTTTAAAATAATATACAACTGTCCTGTATAGGCTACCTGAACCTGCCTGTCATGAGCCGTCCTCCTGCTCTCTCTAGTTTAGATAGTAGACTGGTTTTACTCACAACAACGTTCTAATGCCAGTCCACCCACAAAACACTAGTTTACTAGGGATTCTTTCATTATTCAGTGTACTATCTATAGCTATGTACTGTATTTAGCTGCTATTTAGCTGCTTTTATAAAAGTAGCAGGTAGCCTAGTGGTTAGAGCGTTGGACTAGTAATCGTTTGCTTGATCGAATCCCGAGCCGACAAGGTAAAAATCTGTTCCTAGGCCGTCATTGTAAGTAAGAATTTGTTCTTAACTGACTTCGCCTAATTAAATAAAGGATACATTTAAAAAATTGCCTAACAAGTTTTCTTCCCGAGTGGCACAGAGGTCTAAGATACTGCATCTCAGTCTAATAGCCTACACAAATGGGCTGCAATATTCAAGGTAAATTAAATCTAACTTTAGAGTCTCCTGAAGTCCTCCATTTTTTTGTGCGAATCTTTTCAGCGTGGCCTGGAGATCCAGTTTGCGGCCCGACTTTTCTATACGGAGTATTGCCAACCCAGACCGTCTTTCCTGACATGTTTCATTATAGGCCTATGTCCATTGCGCTGCACAAAATGTAAACATATTATTGAATAATGCATGCCAAGATATAGAGATTGTTGATATTTGCAACCACACAACTCAAACACCGGTTCACCAGTATGAATGAAATCGCAAACCGCTTTCGAATACATTCGTTTATTTCCATAACGTGTTGAAGCCGGCAATTAAGGAGAATGAGGGCTCAATTAAATATGTTGCAGAACTGCTGTATTTGAAGCACAACTCACTTCACTTCTGCCCAGTTTCCCGGATGTTGCTATGGCAATCAAGCTGTGTTTACAATCCTGTAACAGTCGCTTCTGCGGAGAGATCGTTTTCTAAACTAAAACTCATAAGGAACTAACTAAGACGCATTAGGTTCTCGGTCTGATATGAGCTATTGAACCCCTGAGTAAGCGCCACTCATTGCACTGGCGCCGTCATAGCCTTAACCACGGCATTTGTTCACCGATATCCCCTCAATCAGTGATTTATTTTTGTTCAAGGCCCGAGGCACTTTTTCATTCACATTCCCGAAGCCCAATAAACTAAAACTTAGCTTACCTATGGAAATTAAAAGCGTTAATATTAATGACCTTTTTGAGGTTACTGTCAAAATTCTTGTTTAAATTAAAGAAAATAGACAGACTACTTTGAGCCAGGAGAGACTGACTTGCATGTTTTGGATGTTAGCCCTCTGTGTACATTTAAGGGCCAGACATGCTACTCTGTTCTAGGCAAAGTACAGTTGGCCCATGACCTTCTTTGTAGAATGTGACCATATAACTGGTACGAATCGAGTATGAATCATGTCAACCTTCATCCATTTTTAAGCTATAAAGCAAGCAGCTGTCTTAGTGGATGGTTATCCATTGATATTTTCTCATGTCTCCTTTTAGGTCCCTGAAGATAAACAACACGAATCCACCATTTACTCATTCGGGACACAGGAGCAGGACACAGCAGCCACAGGCTTCCAGCGCTTCCTCAATGTCCTCAACAAAGGGGTGGACATCAACAAGCTCTCAAAGATTGTCAACAACGTGAATGAGTTACCCCCTATACAGGAGGCCCATCCCAAGACTGCCTACAGGGAGTGAGTATAAGGAGGCCCCAGCTCAGAACTCTCAGGATTGCTTGGGGCCCCACAGTAGAGCTCTGCCACAAGACCACAGTCACTCTCACATTCGTGAAGAAAGGAGGCTGGATCTCCACATGGCCAGCTCCAGAGCCTGCTGGAGTCCATCGGGCTAGACCTGGGGGTGGAGGAGTTGGGCCGACTGACAGACCGGACCAAGGAGAGGCTGTACGGGATGAAGAGAGACCAGGAGAGGAGCCCGTTGAAGTCAGACAGGCACTCTAGTACTAGAGACTGGGACAGAGAACGAGACAAGGACACAGAGAGAGACTGCTCTAAGAGAAATGGAGAAAGAGAACGGGACAGAGACTGGGCCAGTTCTGAGAGAGACCGAGAGAGAGACGGGGAAAAATCTGAGAGAGACCGGGACAGACACTCTAATACCAGGGACAAGCGCTCTGGTCCCAGGGACAGGCACTCTAGTACCAGGGACAGGCGCTCTGGTCCCAGGGACAAGCACTCTAGTACCAGGGACAGACGCTCTGGTTCCAGGGACAGGCACTCGGGTATCAGGGACAGCAATAGGGACAGGCGCTCTAGTACCAGGGACAGCCAGAGAGATAGGCACTCTGATACCAGGGACAGTGAGAGAGACAGGCACTCTGATACCAGGGACAGTGAGAGAGACAGGCACTCTGGTTCCAGGGACTCGGGTACCAGGGACAGCAACAGGGACAGGCGCTCTGGTACCAGGGACAGCGAGATAGATAGGCACTCTGATACCAGGGACAGTGAGAGAGATAGGCACTCTGGTACCAGGGACAGGCGCTCTAGTACCAGGGAGAGAGACGAGGACAGGCGCTCTGGTACCAGAGACAGTGAGAGAGACAGGCACTCTGGTGCCAGGGACAGGCGCTCTAGTACCAGGGAGAGACGAGGACAGGCGCTCTAGTACCAGGGACAGAGACGAGGACAGGCACTCTAGTACCAGGGACAGAGACGAGGACAGGCGCTCTAGTACCGGGGGACAGGCGCTCTAGTACCGGGGACAGGCGCTCTAGTACCAGGGACAGGCGCTCTAGTACCAGGGACAGGCGCTCTAGTACCAGGGACAGAAACAGGGACGGGCGCTCTAGTACCAGGGACAGGGACGGGCGCTCTAGTACCAGGGACAGGAACAGGCGCTCTAGTACCAGGGACAGGGACAGGCGCTCTAGTAACAGGGACAGAGACCGGGACAGGCGCTCTAGTAACAGGGACAGAGACCGGGACAGGCGCTCTAGTAACAGGGACAGAGACCGGGACAGGCGCTCTAGTAACAGGGACAGAGACAGGGACAGGCGATGTAGTACCAGGGACTGGGACAGAGATGGTGACCGGGAAAAGAAAGTGACATGGATTGGTATAGGGACAAGTCCAAGGAAAGCTCTGCTGAGCTCAACACACACAAGGACCCTATATATCCTTTTTCTCACCCTCCTAATGCATCTATGATGGCAACCTTCTCCACCACCCAGTTCTCTCTGTATACCAGCAGCCCCTACGCCAATGCCTTCCCTCCAGGTTGGGGTTATCCCCCTGGCACCATGCCCCCTGTTACCATGCCCCCTGGCACCATGCCTCCTGGCCTTATGCCCCCTGGTAGCATCCCCCTGGTACCATGCCTCCTGGTACCATGCCCCCTGGCCTTATGCCCCCTGGCCTTATGCCCCTGGTACCATGCCCCCAGGCCTTATGCCCCCTGGCCTTATGCCCCCTGGTACCATGCCCCCAGGCCTTATGCCTCCTTGTACCAGGCCCCCTGGCCTTATGCCCCCTGGCTTTATGCCCCCTGGTATTAGGCCCCCTGGTATTATGCCCCTGGCTTTATG
Organism: Oncorhynchus tshawytscha; assembly: GCF_018296145.1. NCBI lineage: Eukaryota > Metazoa > Chordata > Actinopteri > Salmoniformes > Salmonidae > Oncorhynchus > Oncorhynchus tshawytscha. The sequence continues at coordinate 15,452 of NW_024608654.1, read as the reverse complement.
CCCCCTGGTTTTATGCCCCCTGCTACCATGCCTCCTTCCCATACCCCCTGGGTATCCACCCTACCCCAGCGCCCCACCACATTACTCTAATAGCACAGCAGCCTTAAGCCAGACATACGCATACACCCAGGCTGCTAGCAACCTCCAGCTCTCATCTACTCAGCCTGCCAGTAACCACCAGTTAACATCTATCCCACTCCCCCATACAACCAGCCCACTGGCAACCTGCTCCAGCTCATGAACCTCCAACTCCCAAACAGCAAGCCCGCTAGCACCCGCCAGCTTACATACATCCAGCCAGCTAACAACCCCCAGGGCAAATCTACCCAGCCTGGTGGGACCCGCCAGCTTACATACTTCCAGCCCGCTAGCAACCCCCAGGTCACATCTACCAAGCACGCTAGCACCCGCCAGCTTACATACATCCAGACTGCTAGCAACCCCCAGGTCACACCTACCCAGCCCGATAGTGAACTCAAGTTCACAAGCACGGCTGTACTGACGCCAGCAGTGAAAGTGTTGACCCCAGGCCCCATCTCCTTGAGCAAGGCCCAACAACTGAAGGAGCCATCACCCCCCCGCTGTCTGCATTACGTTAAGACGGTGGTGCCCAAGGGCAGCAAACGCCGCATGAGACGGTCAAGAGTCACGAGAAACAGGCAGGCGCTTGAAGAAAGGTGTAATAAATACAAGAAAGAGGTTCTGAGAAAGAGGAGAATATATCGAGATCTCCAAGGGAAGAGAGATGGACTGATTGCAAGAGCTGCAGCGAAATTGGCCGCTCAGTTGGCGGCAAAGTACCCCAGGGCCCTCTCTGAAGCGGAGGCAGAGAGCGATGTTGAAGGGGAGAAAAAAACAATGCCCGAAGAAGCGATTAAGGGGAAACTAAAGAAGAAGGTTTGTGTAATTACTTCTGGATGTACAGTATTATCTTTGGTATGAAAGACCTTTGCTTACTTCTATGCTGTTCTCACTTTTGTCGTTATTGCTTGTGTCTTTTTTGCTAGCGATATTATTCACCATTCGGTCATATTTTTGTTGACATGCGAGTGTATACCCTTTCTCAGCTTGAAGAGTTCAACCTGAAGATGAAGCGGAAATCGACGCAACAAACACCAACATAAACTCAAAGGCAGTTTGTTGTAAGTAAAAGCAGTAGAAATACTCATCTATTTCGCCAAAGAATGTGTATACTGGCGTGTTCACTCCACTTTGGAGAAATTTGGAAAATAGAGTTGTGTTTTAAGTGTCTTAAATTAATGACCCTGGAATATTTAATTTGGGTCAGTTATGCAATGATTGTTTTTCTGTCGTAGCAAGTAATTTGTCTGAACTCTTCCTTTTTTCTGCAGATCTTCACTTGGCATCATGAGCTCATCTCCCACTAGAATAGAACCTGCTGCTGACCCATCTAGACCCTATGGACATCAGTTGGCTTACATTGTTACCTATCAACCATTTATAGATTTGTAATGACACTAGCAAAGGATTTGTTATCTTTGAGCCACATCCTTTAAGGCTACATAGTGAAGTTTTTTTTTTCAGATTGGGTTTATCTGTAGTAGCATGGGTACGGTCAGGGGCTTTTCTTGACAACGTGATCTGACTAGCAAAAATGATTGCCTATATAGGCTTTTCGCTTTAATTAGGTCCTGGATATTTTCCTAGGCTGGTCATTTGGTCGGGAAAAACTCTTAACCCATTTCTGTGGATCCTCTTTCACTGTGTATATATACAAAATAAAGAGTTATTTTATTTCTTTTTCTCAAAAAGTTACTTCAATATGGAAGTCATGCTGATGCTCTAAACTATGTCACACTCCGTCCTGTTGGCGGCAGTATTATAATTTTAATCATAAGAAGGTGGGGGGGGAAATCTACAGAAGCAGGTACAGCAGAAAAATAAAATACTTTGTCTTTGGCTAGCTAGATCTTACTTTTGTGTTCGCTAATATATGAATTTTTATGCAATTGTATTTGAAGTCGAGCACTCTGTCAGGCTTTGGTAGGGTACGTGGAACTTGTTTGATGTCTCAAAATCCGAAATGACACGGCGAACATAATGTGACAGTACCCTCTTTCAGGCCTAAGACAGAGCGCGGGTGAGGTTGCAGACAGGAAGTAAACACTCGTTTTATAGTAACTGCTTGCACATTCTTTTTTTAAGACTAAGGTCATGTGTTTGGTCTTGATAAAAAACAAAACAATTATTGGGCTATATATATATATATATATATATATACTTCTGTCACGCTCACAGCATATTCTGAAAATGACAGCTTGTAGCTAACGTTTGCTACCTAGCTTAGTAGCAGAGGTTCTGCATCAGATTCATGAGGCTCTAGTATTCTGAACATAGTTAGCATTTATGAGGCCAGCAATCACGTTCCTCACATGCTAGGAACGGATTTCCTCAAGTTGTAATGAAAAGGTGCCAGTCTGTCCCAAAACACAAGTTTTATGGAGACTTGTGGGAGGTGTGCTTTTAACGTCGCCACCTGTATGCGCTTGCATCCAGACTGAGGAGAAGTCCGCAATGGTATTCCTGACCACGTCCTGAAGTGGTCAGCGAGATCTGAACACAATCAGCACAAAGCCACTTCTGTGCGTCTAGACCCCTATGAGATCTTCATATTCTGAGAGCCAGGGGCGCAACTTTAGTTTTAGAAGTGAAGGGGACGCCAGTCTCAACGTCAGCAGTGAAGAGGGGACTCTGGGATTCTGGGCTTTTAGGCAGAGTTCCTCTGTCCAGTGTCTTTGTTCTTTTGCCCATCTTAATCTTTTATTTTTATTGGCCAGGCTGAGATATGGCCTTTTCTTTGCAACTCTGCCTAGAAGGCCAGCACGAGTCGCCTCTTCACTGTTGATGTTGAGACTGGTGTTTTGCGGGTATTAATGAAGCTGCCAGTTGATGACTTGTGAGGAGTCTGTTTATCAGTTTCTTAAGTTTCTTGGTAATTTCTCAGAACAAGAATAGACTGACGAGTTTCAGAAGAAAGTAATTTTTTTCTGGCCATTTTGAGCCTGTAATCGAACCCACAACTGCTGATGCTCCAGATACTCAACTAGTCTAAAGAAAGTTGTATTGCTTCTTAAATCGATCGACACAACAGTTTTCAACTGCTAACATAATTGCAAAAGGGTTTTCTAATGATAAATTTGCCTTTTAAAATGATAAACTTGGATTAGCTAACACAACGTGCCATTGGAACACAGGAGTGATGGTAGCTGATAATGGGCCTCTGTACTCCTATGTAGATATTCCATTAAAAAAAAAAGAATCTGCCGTTTCCAGCTACAATAGTCATTTACAACATTAACAATGTCTACACTGTATTTCTGATCAATTTGATGTTATTTTAATTGACAAAAATAAACAATTATTTTTACAAAACAAGGACATTTCTAAGTGACCCCAAACCTCTGCTGATACCATAAGTCGCATGTAGGTGTCAAGTGTAGACACGACCTGGTGTCTACACTTGATACTTACATGTGACTTCTGCTACAGTATCAGAATACCGAAATCCCATTGAAAAGACTGGTCTAGACGCACAAAAGTCGCTATGTCTTCTGATTTGTGTTCAGATCTTGCCTGGTATGGCAATAGCACTGCCCTCGATCGCATGGCGCCAAATAGGGTGGTGCGGACAGTCCAGTACATCCCTGAAGCCGAGTTTCTGCCCTCCAGGACATCTACACTATATGTACAGTACAATGACATTCTAGACGATTCTGTGCTTCCAACTTTGTGGCAACAGTTTGGGGAAGGCCCTTTCCTGTTTCAGCATGTCAATGCCCCCGTGCACAAAGTGAGGTCCATACAGAAATCGTTTGTCGAGATTGGTGTCGAAGAACTTGACTGGCCTGCACAGAGCCCTGACCTCAACCCCATCGAACACCTTTGTGATGAATTGGAACTCCGACTATGAACTAATCGCCCAACCATCTGTGGCCGACCTCACAAATGCTCTTGTGGCTGAATGGAAGCAAGTTCCCGCAGCAATGTTCCAACATCTAGTGGAAAGACGTTTTCTAGCTATGCCGGGCATTATCAGCTCATTGTTATGGATGTATCCAAATTAAGGTCAATAGAAAACAGCTACTTTGCTGTTATTCTGCCTGCAGAGGTAGTGACTGTGTTAGCCGCAAGGGATAGGAATGTTGCCAGCGAGCATGATGACAGAACATAAAGAACGAATGACTAGGTCGCGTTACTAGCGACCAAAAGATGATAAAAGTATGAATTTGTTTATATAAATGAAAATGTCAACAAAAGATATGTAATTTTACCGGGAAATGTGTGTTTTCATATTGTTTTCTTTGGCAACTACGGTATAAGCGGGATAAACGCCTCCGTTCTGTACATTACCTTGGAAGAAGGGACTCTGTCCACCTTGTCCAGCTGCATGTAATGTACAGAACTTCTGTGTTTATCCCTTACATGTACCACGGGTATGACAAAACAATTATTGTACTCTTCTAATTACATTGTTAATCAGTTTATAATAGTGATAAAGCACCTCCTGGCGTTTGTGGTATATGGCCAATATACCATGTCTAAGAGCTGTATCCAGGCACTCCGCATTGCGTCCTGCATTATAACAGCCCTTACACGGAACCCAAACCGGCTGTGCGCCATCGTGCATAAATTAATGTTGTAGTCCCACACCAAACGCAATCACGACACGCAGATTAAAATATCAAAACAAACTCTGAACCAGTTACATTAATTTGGGGACAGGTCGAAAAGCATTAAACATGTATGGCAATTTAGCTAGCTAGCTTGCACTTGCCCAAAGTCCTCAACTGCGACAATTAATCCACACATAAAATGGTCAACTGAATCGTTTCTAGTCATCACTCTTCCTGTAATAACATATTAACACATGTAATAAAGCATTCACTGATTGTTGTCTGCTATACTCTATTCCACCGAGTCCTGGTTCATGACCGAGTCCAGTTCCTTCAATCTTATCATCAACATTCCTTCCAGTCTTTTTCTTCTCTTGACTTTATATTGCCATTGGCAACTTTCTTAAATTAGGGGCATTACTGCCACTGACCTCGTTCGTCTTCAGTCACCCATGTGGGTATAACCAATGAGGAGATGGCACGTGGGTACCTGCTTCTACAAACCAATGAGGATATGGGAGAGGCAGGACTTGCAACACGATCTGCATCAGAAATAGAACCGATTTCTATTTTAGCCCTTGGCAACGCAGACGCTCGTTGGCGAGCGCGCAATAATCGAATAACATGGATTTCTAAATTTATTTTAACACTCGCGCACGCAACGCGAGCGCTGTGGTCAGCCTATTATGCTTCGAACACATCCCACAGCGTCATTGCGCAAAATACAGTGGTTTACGAAAGTATTCATACACCTTGGCATTTTTCCTATTTTGTTGCCTTACAACCTGGAATTAAAATAGATTTTTGGGGGGTTTGTATCATTTGATTTACACAACATGCCTACCACTTTGAAGATGCAAAATATTTTTTATTGTGAAGCAAACAAGAAATAAGACAAAAAAAACAGAACTTGAGTGTGCATAACTATTCATCCCATCCCAAAGTCAACACTTTGTAGAGCCACCTAGAGCCAGCAATTGCTGCCACCACCATGCTTCACTGTGGGGATGGTGTTCTCTGGGTGATGAGAGGTGTTGGGTTTGCGCCAGACATAGCGTTTTCCTTGATGGCCAAGTTAGCTCAATTTTAGTCATATCTGACCAGAGTACCTTCTTCGATATGTTTGGGAGTCTCCCACATGCCTTTTGGGTAACACCAAACACTGGCCACTCTTCCATAAAGCCCAGCTTTGTGGAGTGTATGGCTTAAAGTTGTCCTATGGACAGATACGCCAATCTCCGCTGTGGAGCTTTACAGCTCCTTATCTTTGGTCTCGTTGTTGCCTCTAATTAATGCCCTCCTTGCCTAGTCTGTGAGTTTTGGTGGGCGGCCCTCTCTTGGCAGGTTTGTTGTGGTGCCATATTATTTACATTTTTTAATAATGTATTTAATGGTGCTCTGTGGGATGTTAAAAGTTTTGGATATTTTTTTATACCCCAACCCTGATCAAGAGTTAATCGTGGTACAGTGCATTCGGAAAGTATTCAGACCCCTTGACTTTTTCCACATTTTGTTACGTTACAGCCTTATTCTAAAATTGATTAAATAAAAACATTTCCTCAACACAATACCCAATGACAAAGGGAAACAGGTTTTTATAAATTTTTGCAAAACATAAATTCAATAAAAACAGAAAACAGTAGAGGTCGACCGATTCATCGGCATTAATTAGGGTCGATTTCAAGTTTTCAAAATAATCGTTAAATCTGCATTTTTGGTCACCGATTACATTGCATTCTATGAGGAAACTGTGTGGCAGGCTGACCACCTGTTATGCGAGTGCAGCAAGGAGCCAAGGTAAGTTGCTAGCTAGCATTAAACTTAAATTGTTTTTTTTATAATCAATCTTCACAATCACTAGTTAACCTAGTAATATCATCAACCATGTGTAGTTAACTAGCGTGTCCTGTGTTGCATATAATCAATGCGGTGCCTGTTAAATTATCATCGAATCATAGCCTACTTCGCCAAACGGGATGATTTAATTAACAAAAGCGCATTCGTGAAAAAAGCTGAATCGTTGCACGAATGTACCTAACCATAAACATCAATGCCTTTCTTAAAATCAATAAACAGAAGTAAAATTTTTTAAACCTGCATATTTAGTTAAAAGGAATTCATGTTAGCAGGCAATATTTTTATTTATTTTATTTCACCTTTATTTAACCAGGTAGGTAAGTTGAGAACAAGTTCTCATTTACAATTGCGACCTGGCCAAGATAAAGCAAAGCAGTTTGACACATACAACAACACAGAGTTAAACATGCAGTAAAACAAACATAGAGTCAATAATACAGTAGAAAAAATAAGTCTATATACAATGTGAGCAAGTGAGGTGCGATAAGGGAGGTAAAGGCAAAAAAAGGCCATGGTGGCGAAGTAAATACAATATAGCAAGTAAACACTGGAATGGTTGATTTGCAGTGGAAGAATGTGCATAGTAGAAATAAAAATAATGGGGTGCAAAGGAGCTAAATAAATAAATACAGTAGGGAAAGAGGTAGTTGTTTGGGCTAAATTATAGATGGGCTATGTACAGGTGCAGTAATCTGTGAGATGCTCTGACAGCTAGTGAGGGAGATAAGTGTTTCCAGTTTCAGAGATTTTTGTAGTTTGTTCCAGTCATTGGCAGCAGAGAACTGGAAGGAGAGGCGGCCAAAGGAAGAATTGGTTTTGGGGGTGACCAGAGGGATATATCTGCTGGAGCGCGTGCTACAGGTGGGTGCTGCTATGGTGACCAGCTAGCTGAGATAAGGGGGGACTTTACCTAGCAGGGTCTTGTAGATGACCTGGAGCCAGTGGGTTTGGCGACGAGTAAGAAGCGAGGGCCAGCCAACGAGAGCGTACAGATCGCAGTGGTGGGTAGTATATGGGGCTTTGGTGACAAAACGGAAGGCACTGTGATAGACTGCATCCAATTTATTGAGTAGGGTATTGGAGGCTATTTTGTAAATGACATCGCCAAAGTCGAAGATTGGTAGGATGGTCAGTTTTACAAGGGTATGTTTAGCAGCATGAGTGAAGGATGCTTTGTTGTGAAAAAGGAAGCCAATTCTAGATTTAACTTTGGATTGGAGATTTGATGTGAGTCTGGAAGGAGAGTTTACAGTCTAACCAGACACCTAGGTATTTGTAGTTGTCCACATATTCTAAGTCTGAGCCGTCCAGAGTAGTGATGTTGGACAGGCGGGCAGGTGCAGGCAGCGATCGGTTGAAGAGCATGCATTTAGTTTTACTTGTATTCAGAGCAATTGGAGGCCACGGAAGGAGAGTTGTATGGCATTGAAGCTCGCCTGGAGGGTTGTTAACACAGTGTCCGAAGAAGGGCCAGAAGTATACAGAATGGTGTTGTCTGCGTAGAGGTGGATCAGAGACTCACCAGCAGCAAGAGCGACCTCATTGATGTATACAGAGAAGAGAGTCGGTCCAAGAATTGAACCCTGTGGCACCCCCATAGAGACTGCCAGAGGCCCGGACAACAGACCCTCCGATTTGACACACTGAACTCTATCAGAGAAGTAGTTGGTGAACCAGGCGAGGCAATCATTTGAGAAACCCAAGGCTGTAGAGTCTGCCGATGAGGATGTGGTGATTGACAGAGTCGAAAGCCTTGGCCAGGTCAATTAATACGGCTGCACAGTATTGTTTCTTATCGATGGCGGTTAAGATATCGGACCTTGAGTGTGGCTGAGGTGCACCCATCACCAGCTCTGAAACCAGATTGCATAGCGGAGAAGGTATGGTGGGATTCGAAATGGTCGGTAATCTGTTTGTTGGTAGGATAGATATAGGTCTGTAGCAGTTTGGGTCAAGAGTGTACCCCCCTTTGAAGAGGGGGATGACCGCAGCTGCTTTCCAATCTTTGGGAATCTCAGATGACACGAAAGAGAGGTTGAACAGGCTAGTAATAGGGGTGGCAACAATTTCTGCAGATAATTTTAGAAAGGGTCCAGATTGTCTAGCCTGGCTGATTTGTAGCTTTTGCAGCTCTTTCAGAATATCAGCTAACTGGATTTGGGAGAAATGGGGAAGGCTTGGGCGAGTTGCTGTGGGGGGTGCCGTGCTGTTGACCGGGGTAGGGGTAGCCAGGTGGAAAGCATGGCCAGCCGTAGAAAAATGCTTATTGAAATTCTCAATTATAGTGAATTTATTGGTGGTGACAGTGTTTCCTATCTTCAGTGCAGTGGGCAGCTGGGAGGAGGTGCTCTTATTCTCCATGGACTTTACAGTGTCCTAGAACTTTTTTGAGTTTGTGTTGCAGGAAGCAAATTTCTGCTTGTAAAATCTAGCCTTGGCTTTTCTAACTGCCTGTCTATATTGGTTCCTAGCTTCCCTGAAAAGTTGCATATCACCTGGGGCTGTTCGATGCTAATGCAGAACGCCATAGGATGTCTGTGTTGGTTAAGGGCAGTCAGGTCTGGAGAGAACCAAGGGCTATATCTGTTCCTGGTTCTACATTTCTTGAATGGGGCATGCTTAATTAAGATGGTGAGGAAGGTATTTAAAAAAAATAACCAGGCATCCTCTACTGACGGGATGAGATCAATATCCTTTCAGGATACCCCGGCCTTGTCGATAAGAAAGGCCTGCTCGCTGAAGTGTTTCAGGGAGCGTTTGACAGTGATGAGTGGAGGTCGTTTGACCGCTGACCCATTACAGATGCAGGCAATGAGGCAGTGATCGCTGAGCTCTTGGTTGAAAACAGCAGAGGTGTATTTAGAGGGCAAGTTGGTTAGGATGATATCTATGAGGGTGCCCGTGTTTAAGGCTTTGGGGGGGGTACCTGGTATGTTCATTGATAATTTGTGTGAGATTGAGGGCATCAAGTTTAGATTGTAGGATGGCTGGGGTGTTAAGCATGTTCCAGTTTAGGTCGCCTAGCAGCACGAGCTCTGAAGATAGATTGGGGGCAATCAGTTCACATATGGTGTCCAGAGCACAGCTGGGGGCACAGGGTATATGCAACAGTTTGGACCACCTGGCAAACTAATATGCCAGAATTTTAGATAATTATGACATAAAATTGAAGGTTGTGCAATGTAACAGCAATATTTAGACTTTGGGTTGCCGCCCGTTCGATAAAATACAGAACGGTTCCGTATTTCACTGAAAGAATAAACGTTTTGTTTTCGAACTGATAGTTTCCAGATTTTACCATATTAATGACCAACGGCTGGTATTTCTGTGTTTATTATATTATAATTAAGTCGATGATTTGACAGAGCAGTCTGACTTAGCGGTGGTAGGCGGCAGCAGGCTTGTATGCATTCATTCAAACTTTACTGTGTTTGCCAGCAGCTCTTAGCAATGCTTGCTTCACAGCGCTGTTTATGACTTAAAGCCCCCCCCCCATACTTATGTCATGCAATAAAATGCAAATTAATTGCTTAAAAATCATACAATGTGATTTTCCGGATTTAGTTTTAGATTTCGCCTCTCACAATTGAAGTGTACTTATGATAAAAAATTACAGACCTCTACATGCTTTGTAAGTAGGAAAACCTGCAAAATCGCCAGTGTATCAAATACTTGTTCTCCCCACTGTATAAAGCTATGATGGTACAATTTTATTAATGCCAAAAGATAATTTGGTCGTTTGACGTGGTGGGATCTTTTTGTGTAGGTAAAATGTATTTAGCAAGAAATGCGCAAATATTGATCTAATAACCATCATATTAAAGTAAACTTGGTGTCACAATGATACTGTGTGTGTGGTCCTGCCACTATGACTACTATGAAACCATGCAGTTTATTAGACTACAGATGAGTTATGATGAACTTCACAGTGTGCTGAAAGTAAATGGTAGTTCTGAGCAATTAGTGCTTTTTGAGGTAGGTTTTGGGTTTGATTATTAAAAAATAACGGTTTTCGATTTAGGTTTCCATGATTTTTAATTGAAATTCACTATGCATTATGTGGGTTGAATGATGTAACATAGAATAAAACAATTAATTAAAGTCCCATGATGGTAGTGCCTGCCAATTACTGCTTATCACTTATTAACCATCATTTATTCAAATATTTCACTTGTGTATATTACATTTGTTTTATTTGATGACTATTATTTCATTCCAAGTCACCATCTCATCTCTATAGAGCTGCTGTCTGTACTGTCTGACAAAACCACTATTGTGTAGTTCTTCAAAGTCAAAAATGCATACTTTTATGACTGCTGAATACCAACTATCGATCACTTTTAGATCATGTATTTTCAGATAGAGATACCGTGCAAAGCAATAGCTGCTCTCTATATCCCCTCGTGATGGCGCATTCTTCTGCCTCTTCTGTAAAAGAAACACAGACCGGAAGTAGCTGCACAATGAATTGTGGTTATTGTAGTTAATTGCCATGATTTATGCGATAAACTATGATGAATATTGGCCCTGTTGGAAACTAAAACTCCCTACCACATCGCACAGGTCAGACTGGATCCGATTTATCTCTACAGAAACTGCAATGTGTGCATTGAGCTCACGGTAAAACCCTCGAACAACATGGTATTCAAGTAATTGAACCGACCGTGGTCAATTAGTTGAGGTTGTTTAAAAAAACAAAATATTGTCGTTTAAAAACGGAAAAATAACCTACATTTAATTGCTCAGCACTAGTGCATGGTTATCTTGATGCTCCTATCCAATAAATATCGAAGGTCTTATTTAAGTGACATGATGATCGATGCTTGACCTGCCATTTGACAATTCAAAATATTCTCGCTCTTATCCATAATAAACTCATCAGGTAGACTAGCCCACCTGCACAACCTACCTGCACTCTGTCTGCGAGCTGTTGGCTAGAGCGCATGTGCCAGTACCAGAGTAGGCACATTTGCTATTTTACGCAACAGAGTTGAAAATGCAATAGAATTAAATTCATGAAAACTTAAGCGAAAATGTACATTTTGTGTGCACAATATCATCACGCAGTGATTTCTATCACACCACTGGTGGGATAAACGCACATTTGTTTCTTTATCCAGATTCTAGAATATTTGCCTGAATCTGTCTCCAAATGGATGGAAACCTAGCTAGTGACAGCCATTATTGAAGTTGTTTGTGGTAATGTCAAAATTAGGGGTGTTGTCCAAAAGTCATCAGCGATGGATCATTTCTAACCAATCAGACTATCAAAGCCAATAACTAATTTTGAAAACGGTGCTTTACCCACGTGTTCAGGTCCAATTGATCGGTTTCTGGGACCAATCAGAGCGGTTAGAATGTGATTTGTGTTCTAGAAATTGTCAGGTAGTACTCAGATCCAGACTGTCGTCACTAGTTACCACAGTCATAAACCCTATTTCTAAAATGTCTTTCAAATCTTTAAGCCTGACCAAAACAGATAGTTTTTCCTGAATCGGTAAATAGCCCACCCAATTTACCTACCTCATCCCCATACTGTTTTTATTTATTTACTTTTCTGCTCTTTTGCACACCAATATCTCTACCTGCACATGACCATCTGATCATTTATCACTCCAGTGTTAATCTGCTAAATTGTAATTATTCTCCTACCTCCTCATGCCTTTTGCACACAATGTATATAAACTCTTATTTTTGTGTGTGTGTGTTTTTTTTTTCTTTTTTTTTTACTGTGTTATTGACTTGTTTATTGTTTACTCCATGTGTAACTCTGTGTTGTTGTCTTTTCACACTGCTATGCGTCCTTGGGCACAGCGTTTGGCCGAGCAAGGGGTTTGGGTAGACAGGCAACCTAGCACAACAGTACACAACAACATGTAGCTTACATTAAGCTCACCAATGTCTTCATGTTTATTTTATGCTGCAGTGAACCTGAAGACTGGGGGGCGAAAATCTGATATCAACTTTGGAGGGGAGCAATACATGAACATTTCTCAAGAGCAATTCTGTGATGGGGACGAGCCAGAAGTAGTGCTGTCACAGCACTACGTTGTAATATGTCTAAATGTATATTGAGTGAACCATAATTACATAACTATTGGGATAGATTGATAGGTACAGTATTTAAATGAAGGGATTGTCCCAACTTGTTAAAAATTTTGTAAATCATGTTGTAATACTGACTACTAATAATAGTTATAAGCAGTGTTCGCTTACAGGTCCAGGTGGTGTATGCAAGCGTATTTGGATTTACACAACCAGCAATACCAAGCCAGCCAGTAGGTGGTAATGTTACATAGATCCGGGTATGGGTGTGGGTTTCATAAATACAATGAACATGGTGCGATCTCATCTCAAAGAATCTCGCATTGAGAACGCATCAAAAAGGGCTGAGTCTACGCACTGAAGCTGACCGCTTTTTATTTAACTTTTTCTGATTCATTTATATAGTCATTAAATATGATTGCACTGGTTTGTAGGTCTATTACAACATCTTTACAGATCAAAACGCTCAGACTAATAAAGTACAGTTTCTAAAGCAAAATAACTACTAGGTCAATGAAAAACCCAAACATCAACCAAAATATCCTTCAGAAATAGTTAGTTATTTTTCAGTTAGTTGTCTCAACTCTTCAAAGCAACAGGCTGATGGACAAGTATGTCCACAAAGTATGCATTTTAAATTAAAAATAAAATAAATCTTAGTAAGTGTAGCTGTGCTAAAAACGATAAACCTCAAATAACGAAAATATCATACTATACACCAGGGATTCTCAAACAGGGTAGGTGGACCCCTAGGTCCCTTGGTGTAATGGCAAGGGTCCCCTTTAAATAAAAAGTGTAATGAACGTATTCAGCAGCACAAGGACTCTAGTTTATTTTTTTACCTTTCATTTAACTAGGGCAAGTCCGTCAGCACACTGTCCCCTATACTGGTGCTGCTGGCACCAAGGCTGACACTCTGGTCCTGCCGTGGCTGTGACACTGTCCTCCTTGGCTCTTTCCCTCTCACCACCCTCACTGACTCACAGTCTGTCTCTAGAAAAGAAATAAGGGGTGTTTGCCGTACTCCCTAACTACCATTACCCAAACTAACACAATATTCACAACAGAAATACATTGTCCTTAAACAAATCTTAGTTCAGGTCCCCAGTATTAATTTTGAGAGTGGGGGTAATCCGCATGGGCATTTGCGAATTATGGTCCGGCTATTTTTACAAGTCAAAAAAATGTAGAACCTTTCATAATGATTAGCCAAATAAAGACTCAACCAAACTTATCGAGACCTCCTGGTCTCTGTTTGCAATGGAAGAATATGCAAAGTAGAAATAAAAATAATAGAGTGCAAAGGAGCAAAATAAATAAATAAATAATTAAATACAGTTGGGAAAGAGGTAGTTGTTTGGGCTAGGTATAGGTGGGCTATGTACAGGTGCAGTAATCTGTGAGCTGCTCTCTGACAGTTGGTGCTTAAAGCTAGTGAGGGAGATAAGTGTTTCCAGTTTCAGAGATTTTATGAATTCGTTCAGTCATTGGCAGCAGAGAACTGGAAGGAGGCGGCCAAAGAAATAATTGGTTTTGGGGGTGACTAGAGAGATATACCTGCTGGAGCGTGTGCTACAGGTGGGAGATGCTATGGTGACCAGCGAGCTGAAGATAAGGGGACTTTACCTAGCAGGGTCTTGTAGATGACATGGAGCCAGTGGGTTTGGCGATGGAGTATGAAGCGGGCCAGCCAACGAGAGCGTACAGGTCGCAATGGTGGGTAGTATATGGGGCTTTGGTGACAAAACGGATTGCACTGTGATAGACTGCATCCAATTTGTTGAGTAGGGTATTGGAGGCTATTTTGTAAATGACATCGCCAAAGTCGAGATTGGTAGGATGGTCAGTTTTACAAGGTATGTTTGGCAGCATGAGTGAGGATGCTTTGTTGCGAAATAGGAAGCCAATTCTAGATTTAGCTTTGGATTGAGAGGTGGTAGGTAGTGTCCGGTTAAGAGCATGCATTTAGTTTTACTTGTATTTAAGAGCAAATTGGAGGCCACGGAAGGAGAGTTGTATGGCATTGAAGCTTGCCTGGAGGGTTGTTAACACAGTGTCCAAAGCCGGAGCCAGAAATTATACAGAATGGTATGCGTCTGCGTGAGGTGGATCAGGAGACTCACCAGCAGCAAGAGCGACATCATTGATGTATGTACAGAGAAGAGAGTCGGTCCAAGAATTGAACCCTGTGGCACCCCATAGAGACCATAGAGGTCCGGACAGCAGACCCTCCTGATTTGACACACTGAACTCTATCAGAGAAGTGGAAGCTGGAAGAACCAGGCGAGGCAATCATTCGAGAAACCAAGGCTGGCTCTAGTCTGCTGAAGGAGAATCAAATCAATCTCAAATGCATCTACAGCAGCCCCTCACATCAGCTGATATCTCAGCATGGTACAGGAAACCCATTTTAAAAACCCCAAACAGCAAGTAATGGTGGTGGAGAACTCACTGAGACTGCCAGTGATTGACAGAGTCCAAATGCCCTGGCCAGACCAATGAACCGGGCTGCACAGCAATGTTTCTTATCGATTGGCGGTTAAGATATTGTTTAGGACCTTGAGCGTGGCTGGAGAGTGGCACCCATGACGCAGCTTCTGAAACCAGATTGCATAGCAGAGAAGGTTGGTGAGATTCGAAATGGTCGGTAATCTGTTTGTTGACTTGGCTTTTCGAAGACCTTAGAAGGCATGGTAGGATCGTATAGGTCTGTAGCAGTTTTGGGTCAAGAGTGTCCCCCCCTTTGAAGAGGGGGGATGACCGCCGGGCTGCTTTCCAATCTTTGGGAATCTCAGACGACACGAAATAGTGTTGAACAGGCTAGTAATCAGGGGATGGCAACAATTTCGGCGATAATTTTTAGAAAGAAAGGGTCCAGATTGTGCTAGCCCGGCTGATTTGTAGGGGTCCAGATTT
>NW_024608653.1:65000-72703 GCF_018296145.1 Oncorhynchus tshawytscha | reverse complement strand
GTCACATATATACTGTAGCTAGTTAAAACACTGTTTATATCCATTATAGTCACATATACTGTAGCTAGTTACTGTTTTATCCATTAGTTAAAATACTGTACTGTTAAAACACTGTTTTATATCCATTATAGTCACATATATACTGTAGCTAGTTAAAACACTGTTTATATCCATTATAGTCACATATATACTGTAGCTAGTTAAAACACTGTTTATATATTATAGTCACATATATGTAGCTAGTTAAAACATATATACTGTAGCTAGTTAAAACACTGTTTATATCCATTATAGTCACATATATACTGTAGCTAGTTAAAACACTGTTTATATCCATTATAGTCACATATATACTGTACCTAGTTAAAAACACTGTTTATATCCATTATAGTCACATATATACTGTAGCTAGTTAAAACACTGTTTATATCATTATAGTCACATATTATAGCTAGTTATATCTCACTGTTTTATATCATTATAGTACATATATACTGTAGCCTAGTTAAAACACTGTTTTATCCATTATAGTCACATATATACTGTACCTAGTTAAAACACTGTTTATATCCATTATAGTCACATATATACTGTAGCTAGTTAAAACACTGTTTTATATCCATTATAGTCACATATATACTGTAGCTAGTTAAAACACTGTTTATATCCATTATAGTCACATATATACTGTAGCTAGTTAAAACACTGTTTTATATCCATTATAGTCACATATATACTGTAGCTAGTTAAAACACTGTTTATATCCATTATAGTCACATATATACTGTAGCTAGTTAAACACTGTTATATCCATTATAGTCACATATATACTGTAGCTAGTTAAAACACTGTTTATATCCATTATAGTCACATATATACTGTACCTAGTTAAAACTGTTTATATCCATTATAGTCACATATATACTGTAGCTAGTTAAAACACTGTTTTATATCATTATAGTCACATATATACTGTAGCTAGTTAAAACACTGTTTATATCCATTATAGTCACATATATACTGTAGCTAGTTAAAACACTGTTTATATATAGTCACATATATACTGTAGCTAGTTAAAACACTGTTTATATCCATTATAGTCACATATATACTGTATAGTTAAAACACTGTTTATATCCATTATAGTCACATATACTGTAGCTAGTTAAAACACTGTTTATATCCATTATAGTCACATATACTGTAGCTAGTTAAAACACTGTTTATATCCATTATAGTCACATATACTGTAGCTAGTAGCTAGTCACATAGCTAAGCACTGTTTTATATCCATTATAGTCACATATATACTGTAGCTAGTTAAAACACTGTTTATATCCATTATAGTCACATATATACTGTAGCTAGTTAAAACACTGTTTATATCCATTATAGTCACATATATACTGTAGCTAGTTAAAACACTGTTTATATCCATTATAGTCACATATATACTGTAGCTAGTTAAAACACTGTTTATATCCATTATAGTCACATATATATAGCTAGTTAAAACACTGTTTATATCCATTAGTCACATATATACTGTAGCTAGTTAAAACACTGTTTATATCCATTATAGTCACATATATACTGTAGCCTAGTTAAAACACTGTTTATATCCATTATAGTCACATATATACTGTAGCTAGTTAAAACACTGTTTATATCCATTATAGTCACATATATACTGTAGCTAGTTAAACACTGTTTATATCCATTATAGTCACATATATACTGTAGCTAGTTAAAAACACTGTTTATATCCATTATAGTCACATATATACTGTAGCTAGTTAAAACACTGTTTATATCCATTATAGTCACATATATACTGTAGCTAGTTAAAACACTGTTTATATCCATTATAGTCACATATATACTGTAGCTAGTTAAAACACTGTTTATATCCATTATAGTCACATATATACTGTAGCTAGTTAAAACATATCTTATAGTTTATACTGTAGCTAGTTAAAACACTGTTTATATCATTAGC
Source organism: Oncorhynchus tshawytscha (assembly GCF_018296145.1). Lineage (NCBI taxonomy): Eukaryota > Metazoa > Chordata > Actinopteri > Salmoniformes > Salmonidae > Oncorhynchus > Oncorhynchus tshawytscha. The sequence goes on along the minus strand of NW_024608653.1, from coordinate 70,704 downwards.
TAGTTAAAACACTGTTTATATCCATTATAGTCACATATATACTGTAGCTAGTTAAAACACTGTTTATATCCACTGTTTATAGTTAAAACACTGTTTAGTCACATATATACTGTAGCTAGTTAAAACACTGTTTATATCCATTATAGTCACATATATACTGTAGCTAGTTAAAACACTGTTTATATCCATTATAGTCACATATATACTGTAGCTAGTTAAAACACTGTTTTATATCCATTATAGTCACATATATACTGTAGCTAGTTAAAACACTGTTTATATCCATTATAGTCACATATATACTGTACCTAGTTAAAACACTGTTTATATCCATTATAGTCACATATATACTGTAGCTAGTTAAAACACTGTTTATATCCATTATAGTCACATATATACTGTAGCTAGTTAAAACACTGTTTATATCCATTATAGTCACATATATACTGTAGCTAGTTAAAACACTGTTTATATCCATTATAGTCACATATATACTGTAGCTAGTTAAAACACTGTTTATATCCATTATAGTCACATATATACTGTAGCTAGTTAAAACACTGTTTATATCCATTATAGTCACATATATACTGTAGCTAGTTAAAACACTGTTTATATCCATTATAGTCACATATATACTGTAGCTAGTTAAAACACTGTTTATATCCATTATAGTCACATATATACTGTAGCTAGTTAAAACACTGTTTATATCCATTATAGTCACATATATACTGTAGCTAGTTAAAACACTGTTTATATCCATTATAGTCACATATATACTGTAGCTAGTTAAAACACTGTTTATATCCATTATAGTCACATATATACTGTAGCTAGTTAAAACACTGTTTATATCCATTATAGTCACATAGTTAAAACACTGTTTATATCCATTATAGTCACATATATACTGTAGCTAGTTAAAACACTGTTTATATCCATTATAGTCACATATATACTGTAGCTAGTTAAAACACTGTTTATATCCATTATAGTCACATATATACTGTAGCTAGTTAAAACACTGTTTATATCCATTATAGTCACATATATACTGTAGCTAGTTAAAACACTGTTTATATCCATTATAGTCACATATATACTGTAGCTAGTTAAAACACTGTTTATATCCATTATAGTCACATATATACTGTACCTAGTTAAAACACTGTTTATATCCATTATAGTCACATATATACTGTAGCTAGTTAAAACACTGTTTATATCCATTATAGTCACATATATACTGTAGCTAGTTAAAACACTGTTTATATCCATTATAGTCACATATATACTGTAGCTAGTTAAAACACTGTTTATATCCATTATAGTCACATATAAAGTTAAAACACTGTTTATATCCATTATAGTCACATATATACTGTAGCTAGTTAAAACACTGTTTATATCCATTATAGTCACAGTTATATACTGTAGCTAGTTAAAACACTGTTTATATCCATTATAGTCACATATATACTGTAGCTAGTTAAAACACTGTTTATATCCATTATAGTCACATATATACTGTAGCTAGTTAAAACACTGTTTATATCCATTATAGTCACATATATACTGTAGCTAGTTAAAACACTGTTTATATCCATTATAGTCACATATATACTGTAGCTAGTTAAAACACTGTTTATATCCATTATAGTCACATATATACTGTAGCTAGTTAAAACACTGTTTATATCCATTATAGTCACATATATACTGTAGCTAGTTAAAACACTGTTTATATCCATTATAGTCACATATATACTGTAGCTAGTTAAAACACTGTTTATATCCATTATAGTCACATATATACTGTAGCTAGTTAAAGCCAATAATAGCATGAGGAACAGAGAAAACCTCGAAGAAACAACAAGACAACGTCAACAAGGCCAGATGTCCTGTGTTTATACATCCAGTCTTCCCTCAGCACACAAGTCCTTTCTTTAATGGAGTAGCAGTTAGAATGTAATCACTGTGAACACGATGAAACAGTCCCATGATCAATAGGATTAACTAGCCCTCTAGTAGTCTATCTAACTCATCTTAACCTGGCTCTGCTCTCGTCTAGTCTGGTCTAACTCATCTTAACCTGGCTCTGCTCTGCTCTCGTCTAGTCTGGTCTAACTCATCTTAACCTGGCTCCGCTCTGCTCTCGTCTAGTCTGGTCTAACTCATCTTACCCTGGCTCTGCTCTGCTCTCGTCTAGTCTGGTCTAACTCATCTTAACCTGGCTCTGCTCTGCTCTCGTCTAGTCTGGTCTAACTCATCTTACCCTGGCTCCGCTCTGCTCTCGTTTAGTCTGGTCTAAGCCATCTTAACCTGGCTCTGCTCTCGTTTAGTCTGGTCTAACTCATCTTAACCTGGCTCTGCTCTCGTTTAGTCTGGTCTAACTCATCTTAACCTGGCTCTGCTCTCGTCTAGTCTGGTCTAACTGATCTTAACCTGGCTCTGCTCTGCTCTCATCTAGTCTGGTCTAACAATGCAGCTTTTAAAAGCCATGTTTACGTGTTTTTGCAGAGATCGTAGTCATGGTAAATACCGCCCAATGGGAAAAGCCCTTTTAAAATCGGTGTTTGTGGAGATCGTAGTCACGGTAAATACCGCCCAATGGGAAAAGCCCTTTTAAAAGCGGTGTTTGTGGAGATCGTAGTCATGGTAAATACCGCCCAATGGGAAAAGCCCTTTTAAAAGCGGTGTTTGTGGAGATCGTAGTCACGGTAAATACTGCCCAATAGGAAAAGCCCTTTTAAAAGCGGTGTTTGTGGAGATCGTAGTCACGGTAAATACTGCCCAATGGGAAAAGACCTTTTAAAAGCGGTGTTTGTGGAGATCGTAGTCACGGTAAATACTGCCCAATGGGAAAAGACCTTTTAAAAGCGGTGTTTGTGGAGATCGTAGTCACGGTAAATACCACCCAATGGGAAAAGCCCTTTTAAAAGCGGTGTTTGTGGAGATCGTAGTCACGGTAAATACTGCCCAATAGGAAAAGCCCTTTTAAAAGTGGTGTTTGTGGAGATCGTAGTCACGGTAAATACTGTCCAATGGGAAAAGCCCTTTTAAAAGCGGTGTTTGTGGAGATCGTAGTCACGGTAAATACTGCCCAATAGGAAAAGCCCTTTTAAAAGAGTTGTTTGTGGAGATCGTAGTCACGGTAAATACTGTCCAATGGGAAAGCCCTTTTAAAAGCGGTGTTTGTGGAGACCGTAGTCACGGTAAATACTGGCCAATGGGAAAAGCCCTTTTAAAAGCGATATTTACGTGTTTGCGGAGATCGTAGTCACGGTAAATACTGACCAATGGGAAAAGCCCTTTTAAAAGCGATATTTACGTGTTTGCGGAGATCGTAGTCACGGTAAATACTGGCCAATGGGAAAAGCCCTTTTAAAAGCGGTGTTTGTGGAGATCGTAGTCACGGTAAATACTGACCAATGGGAAAAGCCCTTTTAAAAGTTGGTTACAGTGCACTATTACGCAGCTTGAATGTAACCCCGGCCTTAGTCTCTTCAACGCTAGTTAACGCTAGTTAACCTACAAGGAGGAGAAGGTTAACACAGCTAGTAAACAGTTAACCCCAACGGACGCTGCTAGCAATCACCATAATACCATGATAGTACTGGGGCCTAGAGATGATTTAATCCAAAGAGTTTTACCCATAACACATTATACAGTAATGTGGCAAAACCCTCAACTGTGGTGCTGTTGACAACACAAAGCTTTAATGAACGACGCCATCGGATGCACAATGGCACCAGTCCCAGAGGCCAGAGGCCTCGCCAACGCTGATGTTTTGGTGAAACTGGCTCTCACAGAGGGCTCAGAGGAGACACAACAGCCTGGGAGTGGTGTTGGTTACAATGAGGAACAGGGCTCAGAGACACAACAGTACCCCCTCCTCCTCTCCATCTCTCTTCTCCTATCCCCCTCCTCCCTCAAGCCCTCCTCTCCTCTCTCCCTCTCTCCCTCCCCCTCCTCCCTCAAGCCCTCCTCTCCTCTCTTCCTCTCTCCCTCCCCCTCCTCCCTCAAGCCCTCCTCTCCTCTCTTCCTCTCTCCCTCCCCCTCCTCCTCCCCTTCCTCCTCTCCTCTTCCCCTGCCCCCTCCTTCTCTCCTCACCCCCTGCCCCCTCCTTCTCTCCTCACCCCCTGCCCCCTCCTTCTCTCCTCACCCCCTCCTCCTCTCCATCTCTCTTCTCCTATCCCCCTCCTCCCTCAAGCCCTCCTCTCCTCTCTCCCTCTCTCCCCCCCTCCTCCTCCCCTTCCTCCTCTCCTCTTCCCCTGCCCCCTCCTTCTCTCCTCACCCCCTGCCCCCTCCTTCTCTCCTCACCCCCTGCCCCCTCCTCCTCTCCTCACCCCCTGCCCCCTCCTTCTCTCCTCAACCCCTGCCCCCTCCTTCTCTCCTCACCCCCTGCCCCCTCCTTCTCTCCTCACCCCCTCCTCCTCTCCATCTCCTTCTCCTATCCCCCTCCTCCCTCAAGCCCCCTCTCCTCTCTCCCTCTCTCCCTCCCCCCCTCCTCCCCTTCCTCCTCTCCTCTTCCCCTGCCCCCTCCTTCTCTCCTCACCCCCTGCCCCCTCCTTCTCTCCTCACCCCCTGCCCCCTCCTTCTCTCCTCACCCCCTCCTCCTCTCCATCTCTCTTCTCCTATCCCCCTCCTCCCTCAAGCCCTCCTCTCCTCTCTCCCTCTCTCCCTCCCCCTCCTCCTCCCCTTCCTCCTCTCCTCTTCCCCTGCCCCCTCCTTCCTCCTCACCCCCTGCCCCCTCCTTCTCTCCTCACCCCCTGCCCCCTCCTCCTCTCCTCACCCCCTGCCCCCTCCTTCTCTCCTCAACCCCTGCCCCCTCCTTCTCTCCTCACCCCCTGCCCCCTCCATCCCTCCTCACCCCTTGCCCCCTCCTCCTCGCCTCTTCCCCTGCCCCCTCCTTCTCTCCTCACCCCTGCCCCCTCCATCCCTCCTCTCCTCCATCTGCTGAATGCTCCTTTTCTTCCGTGGTGACATGGAGCCCAGACCATCTGATTCATTACTCTCAGTGTGAGTGTGTGCATGCTTGCCCCTACGTGTGTGTGTGTGTGTGTGTGTGTGTGTGTGTGTGTGTGTGTGTGTGTGTGTGTGTGTGTGTGTGTGTGTGTGTGTGTGTGTGTGTGTGTGTGTGTGTGTGTGTGTGTGTGTGTGTGTGTGTGTGTGTGTGTGTGCATGCATGCTTGCCTACGTGTGTGTGTGTGTGTGTGTGTGTGTGTGTGTGTGTGTGTGTGTGTGTGTGTGTGTGCGTGCGTGCGTGCGTGCGTGCTTGCGTGTTTACAGTCTAGGAACCGTACAAACCTCCCAGTACAAAGTAAATATGGTGGGTCAGCAGGGAGAAAGACCTCTCTGTTTCAGTCAGTCTGTATCACACAGACCATATACATTACAGTTGTTTTATTAGTAAGGATATATTCAACCTACCAGACGCAGGGCTGGGTCTGACTGGCTTTGACACATCAAACGCTCGTTTGCTTTCCTTCACGTGAAGACCAATATGGTCAACTCTTTTCAGATGGAGAACAGATCACCTTCATCAATGGAGAATACTGACTGAGTTAACCTGATGAGAATACTGACTGAGTTAACCTGATGAGAATACTGACTGAGTTAACCTGATGAGAATACTGACTGAGTTAACCTGATGAGAATACTGGCAGAGTTAACCTGATGAGAATACTGACTGAGTTAA
>NW_024608653.1:55000-62500 GCF_018296145.1 Oncorhynchus tshawytscha | reverse complement strand
AGTAAAAACTACGCTGATTCATCCCTTCTGGAGATGGAGGAGGGTGGATGAGGCTGGGGATACGTCCTAAATGGTAGCCTATTCCCTATATAGTGCACTACGTTTGACCCAGGCCCATAGGGAATCCCTCAAAAACTGTGTTAGGGAACAGGGTGCCATTTTGGACTCAAGCCTGGTACTTTTCCGTCTCTAATGCTCTTAATTAATAAAGCTCCTAGGGGTTAAATGTACGTCCCCCAACTGGTCTGTGTCTTGGAGGGCTGGGAGCGAGGGAGGGAGTTGGGCAACGGGGACGGACGGACTATTGACGATAGCAAAGGGACATTTTCTAGAGGTTCTTCAGAGAGACAATACTGTCGTGTAAACGCGTCTGGCGAGCTACCTCCGGAGGTCGAGCACCACACTCGCCAGACAGTTGCTCCCCGCCTGCCGAGCAGGACGTTGGAAACAGAATGGTCTTGTCCCGCTCAACACTCGTTTTCAGGGAAAACTGTAAGAGCAGAGGGAAGCTTTTTGAAACAGCTGAAATGTATAGACATTTTCCCTACATTTGAGTCTTGTTTTATTGAGTTTTCCCCTGAGCCTGTTACTGTACATTCTGAAATTACAGTAAGAGCGTGTTATTGTACATTCTGAAATTACAGTAAGAGCCTGTTACTGTACATTCTGAAATTACAGTAAGAGCGTGTTATTGTACATTCTGAAATTACAGTAAGAGCCTGTTACTGTACATTCTGAAATTACAGTAGGAGCATGTTACTGTAAATTCTGAAATTAGGGTAAGAGCCTGTTACTGTACATTCTGAAATTACAGTAAGAGCTTGTTATTGTACATTCTGAAATTACAGTAAGAGCTTGTTACTGTACATTCTGAAATTACAGTAAGAGCCTGTTACTGTACATTCTGAACTTACAGTAAGAGCCTGTTACTGTACATTCTGAAATTACAGTAAGAGCATGTTACTGTACATTCTGAAATTACAGTAAGAGCCTGTTACTGTACATTCTGAAATTACAGTAAGAGCATGTTACTGTAAATTCTGAAATTAGGGTAAGAGCCTGTTACTGTACATTCTGAAATTACAGTAAGAGCCTGTTACTGTAAATTCTGAAATCGTCGCAGTAGCTGCCGCCTGCCTGCCGGCTGCACTGAGCCACGTAAATCTATGGAAGCCCAAAAATGTAGAGACATGTTAGTCAAAAATGTTTAGATACGCAAGTCAAACTAAGTCAACATGTTGAGATAAGAGATCATTCAAACAGAATATGTTTTCTCATATGTAACATTGTCTGGTGATTTCAGAGGTGGCACCACAGGTCCCAGATTGGTGGGGGCTGGGGGTGTTTTCCTGGGGCCCAGAGTTTTCCCTATTCTGGCAAGCTAACCTAACCAGGGAAAACTCTGGGTACAACATAGTAACACATCAGTTGACGGGACCAGATTGTTTCTAATCAGGTCATATGGTTTTAAACTCCTGGCTAAACTCCTGGTTAAACTCCTGGTTAAAATCTAACCACTAGGCTACCTGCTGGTTACTGGCCCAACACTCTAACCACTAGGCTACCTGCTGGTTACTGGCCCAACACTCTAACCACTAGGCTACCTGCTGGTTACTGACCCAACACTCTAACCACAAGGCTACCTGCTGGTTACTGACCCAACACTCTAACCACTAGGCTACCTGCTGGTTACTGACCCAACACTCTAACCACTAGGCTACCTGCTGGTTACTGGCCCAACACTCTAACCACTAGGCTACCTGCTGGTTACTAGTCCAACGCTCTAACCACTAGGCTACCTGCTGGTTACTAGTCCAACACTCCAACCACTAGTCTACCTGCTGGTTACTGGCCTAATGATATTGATAGAAAAGAAGCCTGGTTTGTTGTAAAGTAGACCTACTGTATTTTATATTCGTATTAGAGGGGTAAGAGTTCATTTCTGATAGGCCAACATTACTTGATAACTATACAATGAGTAACAATCATTGTTGGCTATATTTTTTAAATATATTTTTTTATTTTACCTTTATTTAACTAGGCAAGTCAGTTAAGAACAAATTTTTATTTTCAATGACGGCCTAGGAACAGTGAGTTGTTCAGGGTCAGAACGACAGATTTGTACCTTGTCAGCTCGGGGGTTTGAACTTGCAACCTTCCGGTTACTAGTCCAACTCTCTAACCACTAGGCTATCCTGCCGCCCCATATACCCGGGGTACCATTACCGAGTCGATGGGCAGGGGTACAAGGTAATTGGTAGATAACTAGGAATACTTTTCAGCCAATGAGCTGAACCGTCTCTTGGATCGTGACGCTACTGTGAATTGAAAACTGTATGTAAATATGATGTAAATGTAAATGTTGTCCCGATAAGTCTATAGAGTGAGAATCAGCCCTATGGTATTACCTCATTGGTCAACGTAGCAGGACTTCTGCATGTAAATATCATGGAAATGTTGTCCTGATAACTCTGGGAGACTGGGAGACTGGGAGACTGGACACTGTGTTACCTAGTAGACTGGGAGACTGGACACTGTGTTACCTAGTAGACTGGGAGACTGGACACTGTGTTACCTAGTAGTGGTAGACTAGGAGACTGGACACTGTGTTACCTAGTAGACTGGGAGACTGGACACTGTGTTACCTAGTAGTGGTAGACTAGGAGACTGGACACTGTGTTACCTAGTAGACTGGGAGACTGGACACTGTGTTACCTAGTAGACTGGGAGACTGGACACTGTGTTACCTAGTAGACTGGGAGACTGGACACTGTGTTACCTAGTAGTGGTAGACTGGGAGACTGGACACTGTGTTACCTAGTAGACTGGGAGACTGGACACTGTGTTACCTAGTAGTGGTAGACTGGACACTGTGTTACCTAGTAGTGGTAGACTAGGAGACTGGACACTGTGTTACCTAGTAGACTGGGAGACTGGGAGACTGGGAGACTGGACACTGTGTTACCTAGTAGTGGTAGACTGGACACTGTGTTACCTAGTAGTGGTAGACTAGGAGACTGGACACTGTGTTACCTAGTAGTGGTAGACTGGACACTGTGTTACCTAGTAGACTGGGAGACTGGACACTGTGTTGCCTAGTAGACTCAGAGACTGGACACTGTGTTACCTAGTAGACTGGGAGACTGGACACTGTGTTGCCTAGTAGACTCAGAGACTGGACACTGTGTTACCTAGTAGACTGGGAGACTGGACACTGTGTTGCCTAGTAGACTCAGAGACTGGACACTGTGTTACCTAGTAGACTAGGAGACTGGACACTGTGTTGCCTAGTAGACTCAGAGACTGGACACTGTGTTACCTAGTAGACTGGGAGACTGGACACTGTGTTACCTAGTAGACTAGGAGACTGGACACTGTGTTACCTAGTAGTGGTAGACTGGACACTGTGTTACCTAGTAGTGGTAGACTAGGAGACTGGACACTGTGTTACCTAGTAGACTGGGAGACTGGACACTGTGTAACCTAGTAGACTGGGAGACTGGATACTGTGTTACCTAGTAGACTGGAGACTGGACACTGTGTTACCTAGTAGACTAGGAGACTGGACACTGTGTAACCTAGTAGACTAGGAGACTGGACACTGTGTTACCTAGTAGTGGTAGACTAGGAGACTGGACACTGTGTTACCTAGTAGTGGCAGACTAGGAGACTGGACACTGTGTTACCTAGTAGTGGTAGACGAGGAGACTGGACACTGTGTTACCTAGTAGTGGCAGACTAGGAGACTGGACACTGTGTTACCTAGTAGTGGTAGACTAGGAGACTGGACACTGTGTTACCTAGTAGTGGCAGACTAGGAGACTGGACACTGTGTTACCTCGTAGTGGAGACTAGGAGACTGGACACTGTGTTACCTAGTAGTGGCAGACTGTGAGACTGGACACTGTGTTACCTAGTAGTGGCAGACAAGGAGACTGGACACTGTGTTACCTAGTAGTGGCAGACTAGGAGACTGGACACTGTGTTACCTAGTAGTGGCAGACTAGGAGACTGGACACTGTGTTACCTAGTAGTGGTAGACTAGGAGACTGGACACTGTGTTACCTAGTAGTGGCAGACTAGGAGACTGGACACTGTGTTACCTCGTAGTGGAGACTAGGAGACTGGACACTGTGTTACCTAGTAGTGGCAGACTGTGAGACTGGACACTGTGGTCAGGAAAGGGTTTTAATAGTAGTTCTGTGTGAAATATATGTAGCCTATGACTTGATGGGTTTTCGCAGGTAAATACCAGAGTCGGCCAGTCAATTGGAGAGCTGATTGTAATTTACAGAAGTAGAACCTATTCTTAGGATGCTTATTGAACCTAAACCCAAACCTCAAGAGACTTCCTGGTCAAATGAAGGTGAGATAAAAGATTGCTGTAGCTGCATTATTCCGTGTGTGTGTGTGCGTGCGTGTGTGTGTGTGTGTGTGTGTGTGTGTGTGTGTGTGTGTGTGTGTGTGTGTGTGTGTGTGTGTGTGTGTGTGTGTGCGTGCGTGCGTGCGTGCGTGCGTGCGTGCGTGCGTGCGTGCGTGCGTGCGTGTGTGTGTGTGCAGCTCCACAGGGAAGAACCTCCTCATTTTCCTGGAAATCACACAACGTCTGTCTGCTGACGGTCCCCTGTAACCTGAACTATCCCTGCTGAGGTTGGCCTCCACCGTGCACTGTGCTATGGTACAGACTGACTACTGACTACTGTGCTATGGTACAGACTGAAGACTGACTACTGTGCTATGGTACAGACTGAAGACTGACTACTGTGCTATGGTACAGACTGACTACTGACTACTGTGCTATGGTACAGACTGAAGACTGACTACTGACTACTGTGCTATGGTATAGACTGAAGACTGACTACTGTGCTATAGTACAGACTGAAGACTGACTACTGTGCTATAGTACAGACTGACTACTGACTACTGTGCTATGGTACAGACTGAAGACTGACTACTGTGCTATAGTACAGACTGAAGACTGACTACTGTGCTATAGTACAGACTGAAGACTGACTACTGTGCTATAGTACAGACTGAAGACTGACTACTGTGCTATGGTACAGACTGAAGACTGACTACTGTGCTATGGTACAGACTGAAGACTGACTACTCTACTATAGTACAGACTGAAGACTGACTACTCCACTATAGTACAGACTGAAGACTGACTACTGTACTATGGTACAGACTGAAGACTGACTACTCTACTATAGTACAGACTGAAGACTGACTACTCCACTATAGTACAGACTGAAGACTGACTACTGTGCTATAGTACAGACTGAAGACTGACTACAGTGCTATGGTACAGACTGAAGACTGACTACTGTGCTATAGTACAGACTGAAGACTGACTACTGTGCTATAGTACAGACTGAAGACTGACTACTCCACTATAGTACAGACTGAAGACTGACTACTGTGCTATGGTACAGACTGAAGACTGACTACTGTGCTATAGTACAGACTGAAGACTGACTACTGTGCTATAGTACAGTCTTAAGACTGACTACTCCACTATAGTACAGACTGAAGACTGACGACTGTGCTATGGTACAGACTGAAGACTGACTACTGTGCTATAGTACAGACTGAAGACTGACTACTGTGCTATAGTACAGTCTGAAGACTGACTACTGTGCTATAGTACAGACTGAAGACTGACTACTATGCTACAGTACAGACTGAAGACTGACTACTGTGCTATAGTACAGACTGAAGACCAACTACTGTGCTATGGTACAGACTGAAGACTGACTACTGTGCTATAGTACAGACTGAAGACCGACTACTGTGCTATGGTACAGACTGAAGAATGACTACTATGCTACAGTACAGACTGAAGACTGACTACTGTGCTATAGTACAGACTGAAGACCGACTACTGTGCTATGGTACAGACTGAAGACTGACTACTGTGCTATGGTACAGACTGAAGACTGACTACTGTGCTATGGTACAGACTGAAGAATGACTACTGTGCTATGGTACAGACTGCAGACTGACTACTGTGCTATGGTACAGACTGAAGACTGACTACTCTACTATAGTACAGACTGAAGACTGACTACTCTACTATAGTACAGACTGAAGACTGACTACTGTGCTATAGTACAGACTGAAGACTGACTACTGTACTATAGTACAGACTGAAGACTGACTACTGTACTATAGTACAGACTGAAGACTGACTACTGTGCTATAGTACAGACTGAAGACTGACTACTGTGCTATAGTACAGACTGAAGACTGACTACTGTGCTATGGTACAGACTGAAGACTTTGACCAACTACCTTACAAAGGGAAACCTCTGACTCATTAAGCCGGGTGGCAACATGTGCTTTAGGAGTTAAACAAGACAAAAACAGTGAACATTACAATTGTTCCCACAATCCCCCTTTGAGAGAGGCTCCTGTTAGCTCTCTCTCTCTCTCTGGTTCCAAAGGAGAGCAGTATGTTTCAAACCAATGCTTACTTTCAACTTAAAGGGGCACTCAAACCAATCCCTATTGGAACATCCTGTTCTGTATCACTGGTAATGGTGCTGAAGATAGTGGAGATATATACGATGTTTAAAATGGGTGAAGTATCCCTTTAAAGTCCACAAAGGAAACGCTATGTTCCAGTGTCAGCCATTTAAACTTGTTCTCAGGATTAGAGTTCTCCCTGTTCACCTTCCCAAATGGCACCCTATTCCCTATATAGCGCACTCCTTTGACCAGAGCTCTATTGACCAGGGCACCAAAGTAGTGCACTATGTAGGGAATAGGGTGCCATTTGGGATGTAGTCCCTTGTCTTTAGATCCTGAAAGGGAAGGGGAGGGTTGTTGTGCCGTTGTTAATTCTTAACTGACACCTTGAGTGTCTAAGTACCCGAAGCCCTGTGCTCGGGGTTGTTGTGACTGTCTCTTACTTACAGCAGACACACCGTGAAGCTACTCAGACACTCATTATTACGTTGAGCACTTATCAGCAGACATTCTGCTGCTATTCCATTGGCTCTCAGCTGTGTTCCGTGACTGGAGGGCACATAGAACAGAAGACTGCTGGTTACTAGTCCAACACTCTAACCACTAGGCTACCTGCTGGTTACTAGTCCAACACTCTAACCACTAGGCTACCTGCTGGTTACTAGTCTAACACTCTAACCAGTAGTCTACCTGCTGGTTATTAGTCCAACACTCTAACCACTAGTCTACCTGCTGGTTACTAGTCCAACACTCTAACCACTAGGCTACCTGCTGGTTACTAGTCCAACGCTCTACCCACTAGTCTACCTGCTGGTTACTAGTCCAACACTCTAACCACTAGGCTACCTGCTGGTTATTAGTCCAACGCTCTAACCACTAGGCTACCTGCTGGTTACTAGTCCAACGCTCTAACCACTAGTCTACCTGCTGGTTATTAGTCCAACACTCTAACCACTAGTCTACCTTCCGGTTACTAGTCCAACACTCTAACCACTAGTCTACCTGCTGGTTACTAGTCCAACGCTCTAA
>NW_024608653.1:40000-50000 GCF_018296145.1 Oncorhynchus tshawytscha | reverse complement strand
GTAGTTGTATAGACTACCTGAGGAAAAGGACTACCTGAGGTAAAGTGGAGGAGGTAGTTGTGTAGACTACCTGAGGTAAAGTGGAGGAGGTAGTTGTATAGACTACCTGAGGTAAAGGACTACCTGAGGTAAAGTGGAGGAGGTAGTTGTGTAGACTACCTGAGGTAAAGGACTACCTGAGGTAAAGTGGAGGAGGTAGTTGTGTAGACTACCTGAGGTAAAGGACTATCTGAGGTAAAGTGGAGGAGGTAGTTGTGTAGACTACCTGAGGTAAAGGACTACCTGAGGTAAAGTGGAGGAGGTAGTTGTGTAGACTACCTGAGGTAAAGTGGAGGAGGTATTTGTATAGACTACCTGAGGTAAAGTGGAGGTGGTAGTTGTATAGACTACCTGAGGAAAAGGACTATCTGAGGTAAAGTGGAGGTGGTAGTTGTATAGACTACCTGAGGTAATGTGGAGGAGGTAGTTGTATAGACTACCTGAGGTAAAGTGGAGGAGGTAGTTGTATAGACTACCTGAGGAAAAGGACTACCTGAGGTAAAGTGGAGGAGGTAGTTGTATAGACTACCTGGGGTAAAGTGGAGGAGGTAGTTGTATAGACTACCTGGGGTAAAGTGGAGGAGGTAGTTGTATAGACTACCCGAGAGAGTGATGTAATGAGGAAGAATAGATGCTCTTTTCAAAGAAGAGAATACGTCCCAAATTGCACCCTATTCCTTATATAGTGCACTACTTTTGGGCTTCTCCCCACAGGGTACTGGTCAAAAGTAGTGCACTATAATGGAAATAGGGAGCCATTTGGGATGCAGTGGATGGCGTGTGTTTCAACAACAGCAGGAAATACCACACACACACACACATACACACACACACCCACACACACACCAGACAGTGCTCTGTTCCGCGATCTGCTGTTCCCATCTGGGCCGCTGTCACAGAAACCTAACACAACATCCACTAACCTCAGACCAACGCAGCACACGTATCCTGACGTAACCCGTGGCACACACACGCGCGCGCACACACACAGACACGCGCGAGCACGCACTCACTCACACACACACACACACACGCAGGCAGGCTACAATACGTTGCCACAAATCACTCAACTTCTCTTGTTTACTTGAAGCGAAACAAGATCTAACCCTGTTGCCAACATATAATTTAAACTCTATAGTCTGAAGAACTCCTTAGAGACAACGAGCACAGTTAATAAAGAACGAAGAGGCAAAAGTCTAACCATGAATAGTAACTATAAAGCCCTGTGGTGCAGACACCCACCGGGATACGGCAGAGTTCCCCACTGAGTGCAACGTCTCGTCCATCTAGTCAGGCAGCCGCAAAAAGGTCCACAGCCGCTGGTGACCATAGCAACGACATAAACAAACAGTACGTGCGGAAGGTGACTCGCTATAGCGCCGAAGGCGTGCATTAAAAAACATATTTACCTGAACGTGCAACAGAAATGATGAATCCAAAAATAGATTAGAAAACAATGATTTATAGAATCTGCTGACTCACACATATTATGCACACACACACACACACCCACTCACACACACACACACACACACACACACACAAACAAACCCACACACACACACACACACACACACACACACACACACACACACACACACACACACACACACACACACACACACACACACACACACACACACACACACACACAAACCCACTCACACACACACACACTCACACACATACACACACAAACCCACTCACACACACATACACACACACACACACACACACACACACACACTCACACACACACACACACTCACACACACATACACATACACACACACACACACACACACACACACACACACACACACACACAAACCCACTCACACACCCACACACACACACACAAACCCACTCACACACACACACACACACACACACACACTCACACACATACACACACACACACACACACTCACACACACACACACACTCACACACATACACACACACACACACACACACTCACACACACACACACACACAAACCCACTCACACACACACACACACACACACACAAACACACACACACACACACACACACAGACATAGTCACCTTACCCCCTATACACATCTACCTCCATCACTCCAGTATCCCTGTACATTGTTAATATGGTACTGACCTGTATATAGTATGGTATTAACTGAACCTGTATATAGTCTGGTATTAACTGACCCTGTATATAGTATGGTATTAACTGACCCTGTATATAGTATGGTATTAACGGACCCTGTATATAGTATGGTATTAACTGACCCTGTATATAGTATGGTATTAACTGACCCTGTATATAGTATGGTATTAACTGACCCTGTATATAGTATGGTATTAACTGACCCTGTATATAGTATGGTATTAACTGACCCTGTATATAGTATGGTATTAACTGACCCTGTATATAGTATGGTATTAACTGACCCTGTATATAGTATTAACTGACCCTGTATATAGTATGGTATTAACTGACCCTGTATATAGTATGGTATTAACTGACCCTGTATATAGTATTAACTGACCCTGTATATAGTATGGTATTAACTGACCCTGTATATAGTATGGTATTAACTGACCCTGTATATAGTATTAACTGACCCTGTATATAGTATTAACTGACCCTGTATATAGTATGGTATTAACTGACCCTGTATATAGTATTAACTGACCCTGTATATAGTATGGTATTAACTGACCCTGTATATAGTATGGTATTAACTGACCCTGTATATAGTATGGTATTAACTGACCCTGTATATGGTATTAACTGACCCTGTATATAGTGTGGTATTAACTGACCCTGTATATAGTATGGTACTAACTGACCCTGTATATAGTGACTCTGTATATAGTGTGGTATTAACTGACCCTGTATATAGTATGGTATTAACTGACCCTGTATATAGTGACCCTGTATATAGTATGGTATTAACTGACCCTGTATATAGTATGGTATTAACTGTCCCTGTATATAGTATGGTATTAACTGACCCTGTATATAGTATTAACTGACCCTGTATATAGTATTAACTGACCCTGTATATAGTATTAACTGACCCTGTATATAGTATTAACTGACCCTGTATATAGTATTAACTGACCCTGTATATAGTGTGGTATTATCTGACCCTGTATATAGTGTGGTATTAACTGACCCTGTATATAGTATGGTACTAACTGACACTGTATATAGTATGGTATTAAATGACCCTGTATATAGTATTAACTGACCCTGTATATAGTATTAACTGACCCTGTATATAGTATGGTAGTAACTGACCCTGTATATTGTATGGTATTAACTGACCCTGTATATAGTATGGTATTAACGGACCCTGTATATAGTATTACCTGACCCTGTATATAGTATGGTATTAACGGACCCTGTATATAGTATGGTATTAACTGACCCTGTATATAGTATGGTATTAACTGACCCTGTATATAGTATGGTATTAACTGACCCTGTATATAGTATGGTATTAACTGACCCTGTATATAGTATGGTATTAACTGACCCTGTATATAGTATGGTATTAACTGACCCTGTATATAGTATGGTATTAACTGACCCTGTATATAGTATTAACTGACCCTGTATATAGTATGGTATTGACTGACCCTGTATATAGTAAGGTATTAACTGACCCTGTATATAGTATGGTATTAACCGACCCTGTATATAGTATGGTATTAACTGACCCTGTATATAGTATGGTATTAACTGACCCTGTATATAGTATGGTATTAACTGACCCTGTATATAGTATGGTATTAACACCCTGTATATAGTATGGTATTAACTGACCCTGTATATAGTATTATTAACTGACCCTGTATATAGTGTGGTATTAACTGACCCTGTATATAGTATTAACTGACCCTCTATATAGTATGGTATTAACCGACCCTGTATATAGTATTAACTGACCCTCTATATAGTATGGTATTAACCGACCCTGTATATAGTATGGTATTAACTGACCCTGTATATAGTATTTCACTGTCTTCATTGAAAATGAATGCCCCCCCTTGCTGTCTATCAGCAGCTTAAGGACCAGTCTCTCTTCTCCACACGTAGAACACTAGCTCAGCACAGCAGTCTAGACAAAATGGCTGATTGTCCCCGTGTTGTGGTGCAGCGTCGTCTCACTAGAATAACAAAGTGAGTGGAAGGACGATTATATTTCAGGAGTTCACAGCCAAACTCACAGAATATGAATGTTGTTCATTAAAGTGCTATGTGCAGGATTTTGACTGCAGGTCTAGACTCACTTGATATTCGGGACCAAGGTCAGGAGAATTTCTGGTCAGGAGATCCTTGACTTATAGTATTGTTCAGATGTTCTGATCTGACAGTTTTTCAAATTGTATTTTATTGAACCTTTATTTAACTAGGCACTAGGATAGGGTTAGGGTTAGAGGGGAGTATCAGAGATGTACAGATGGATAGGGTTAGGGTTAGAGGGGAGTATCAGAGATGTGTAGATGGGGTTAGGGTTAGAGGGGAGTATCAGAGATGTACAGATGGATGGGGTTAGGGTTAGAGGGGAGTATCAGAGATGTGTAGATGGATGGGGTTAGGGTTAGAGGGAGTATCAGAGATGTGTAGATGGGGTTAGGGTTAGAGGGGAGTATCAGAGATGTGTAGATGGGGTTAGGGTTAGAAGGGAGTATCAGAGATGTGTAGATGGGGTTAGGGTTAGAGGGAGTATCAGAGATGTGTAGATGGATAGGGTTAGGGTTAGGGGAGTATCAGAGATGTGTAGATGGATGGGGTTAGGGTTAGAGGGGAGTATCAGAGATGTGTAGATGGATAGGGTTAGGGTTAGGGGAGTATCAGAGATGTGTAGATGGATAGGGTTAGAGGGGAGTATCAGAGATGTGTAGATGGATGGGGTTAGGGGTATCAGAGATGTTAGATGGGAGTATCAGAGATGTGTAGATGGATGGGGTTAGGGTTAGAGGGGAGTATCAGAGATGTGTAGATGGATAGGGTTAGAGGGGAGTATCAGAGATGTGTAGATGGATAGGGTTAGAGGGGAGTATCAGAGATGTGTAGATGGATAGGGTTAGAGGGGAATATCAGAGATGTGTAGATGGATGGGTTAGGGTTAGAGGGAGTATCAGAGATGTGTAGATGGATGGGGTTAGGGTTAGAGGGGAGTATCAGAGATGTGTAGATGGATAGGGTTAGAGGGGAGTATCAGAGATGTGTAGATGGATAGGGTTAGAGGGGAGTATCAGAGATGTGTAGATGGATGGGGTTAGGGTTAGAGGGGAGTATCAGAGATGTGTAGATGGGGTTAGGGTTAGAGGGAGTATCAGAGATGTGTAGATGGGGTTAGGGTTAGAGGGGAGTATCAGAGATGTGTAGATGGATAGGGTTAGGGTTAGAGGGGAGTATCAGAGGGGATGGGGTTAGGGTTAGATGGGATGGGGTAGGGTTTGAGGGGATGGGGGTAGGGTTAGATGGGATGGGGTAGGGTTAGATGGGGTAGGGGAGGGGAGTATAGGGTTAGATGGGATGGGGTAGGGTTAGAGGGGATGGGGGTAGGGTTAGATGGGATGGGGTAGGGTTAGAGGGGATGGGGGTAGGGTTAGATGGGATGGGATGGGGGGTAGGGTTAGAGGGGATGGGGTAGGGTTAGAGGGGATGGGGTAGGGTTAGAGGGGATGGGGGTAGGGTTAGGGGGATGGGGGTAGGGTTAGAGGGATGGGGGTAGGGTTAGAAGGGATGGGGGTAGGGTTAGAGGGGATGGGGGTAGGGTTAGAGGGGATGGGGGTAGGGTTAGAGGGATGGGGTAGGGGTAGGGTTAGAGGGAAGGGGGTAGGGTTAGAGGGGATGGGGGTAGGGTTAGATGGGATGGGGGTAGGGTTAGAGGGGATGGGGGTAGGGTTAGATGGGAAGGGGGTAGGGTTAGAGGGGAAGGGGGTAGGGTTAGAGGATGGGGGTAGGGTTAGAGGGGATGGGGGTAGGGTTAGAGGGGATGGGGGGTAGGGTTAGATGGGATGGGGGTAGGGTTAGAGGGGATGGGGGTGGGTTAGAGGGATGGGGGTAGGCTTAGATAGGATGGGGGTAGGGTTAGAGGGGATGGGGGTAGGGTTAGAGGGAAGGGGTAGGGTTAGAGGGGATGGGGGTAGGGTTAGTAGTCGAGTACAGAACATCTGCATCATTCGGTCACCGTCCAGAGACACCAAACGACCACAAATGAATCACTTGTATCGATCTATCTAGGAACGTATCTGTTGCAAATCCTAGAGTAACGCTCACAGAGCATCGGTTTCATCTGTCTTCTGTCGTTGTAATCTACAAAGGCTTCTGAAAGTCTAGGAAGGCTTTGATCATCAAAGATAAAGTCCTTGTAGAGACGCGTTATATGTAAAAAGGAAAAGAGCCAACAGGCCAACCCCTTCCAGCTGTGAACCTGATGAATCATTGCATAACAGCTCATTTCATTCATCAATATAATAATATGTCTATATATCATATCTGTATATTGTATTGTTTCTGTGGGCTGTCAGTGTTACGCTGTCTATGTCCAATATAATAATATGTCTATATCATATCTGTATATTGTATTGTTTCTGTGGGCTGGCAGTGTTACGCTGTCTATGACTGAGTTCCAAATAGCATCCTGTTTTTTTAATAGTGCTAGTACATATCCCTATGGGCCCTGGTCAAAAGTAGTGCACTAAATAGGGAATAGGAGACATTTGGGATGCAGGCTAAGACTATGCAGGGCTCCTAGACTAGTTATGGGGTCAGGGGATGGGCATCTCTGATACTCCCCTTTAACCCCATCCATCTACACATCTCTGATACTCCCCTCTAACCCTAACCCTATCCATCTACACATCTCTGATACTCCCCTCTAACCCTAACCCCATCTACACATCTCTGATACTCCCCTCTAACCCTATCCCCATCTACAGATCTCTGATACTCCCCTCTAACCCTAACCCTATCCATCTACACATCTCTGATACTCCCCTCTAACCCTAACCCCATCTACACATCTCTGATACTCCCCTCTAACCCTAACCCCCATCTACACACTCTGATACTCCCCTCTAACCCTATCCCCATCTACAGATCTCTGATACTCCCCTCTAACCCTAACGCCATCTACACATCTCTGATACTCCCCTCTAACCCTAACCCTCTAACCCCAACTCCATCTACAGATCTCTGATACTCCCCTCTAATACCCCATCATAAAATTAAGTGTTTTGTAAAAAATAGATAAAAGTAACAAAATTAAAGAGCAGCAGAAAAATAACAATAGCTAACCCTATACAGGGTATTACTACAGAGTCAAAGTGGAGACTATATACAGGGTAACCCTAAGAGTCAAAGTGGAGACTCCATCTACAGATCTCTGTACTCTACGGTAATAGAGTCAATGTGGAGACTATATGTTTTGTAAAAAGTCAATAGATGGAAAGGCTAACAAAACAGGGGTTAGCGGTAAAGAGTCAATGTGGAGGCTATATACAGGGGGTACCGGTACAGAGTCAATGTGGAGGTTATATACAGGGTGTACCAGTACAGAGTCAATGTGGAGACTATATACAGGGGGTACCGGTACAGAGTCAATGTGGAGGTTATATACAGGGGTTACCAGTACAGAGTCAATGTGGGGGCTATATACAGGGGGTACCGGTACAGAGTCAATGTGGAGGTTATATACAGGGGGTACCAGTACAGAGTCAATGTGGAGGCTATATACAGGGGGTACCGATACAGAGTCAATGTGGAGGCTATATACAGGGTATTACCAGTACAGAGTCAATGTGGAGGTTATATACAGGGGGTACCGGTACAGAGTCAATGTGGAGGCTATATACAGGGGGTACCGGTACAGAGTCAATGTGGAGGCTATATACAGGGGGTACCGGTACAGAGTCAATGTGAATATACCGGTACCGGTACAGAAAGCATGTGAATATCAACCTCAACAAACTATTCCTGAGATATTTACCTGTTAGAAAGCATTTGAATACCAAACTCTCAAAAATTATATTTACACAATTACACACACTTACCATAAAATGTGCAAATTGTGGTGGAAATTGTGATGGTAATTGTGATGGTAATTGTGATGGAAATTATGATGGAAATTGTGATGGAAATTGTGCTGGTAATTATGATGGTAATTGTGATAGTAATTGTGATAGTAATTGTGATAGTAATTGTGATAGTAATTGTGATAGTAATTGTGATAGTAATTGTGATAGTAATTGTGATAGTAATTGTGATGGTAATTGTGATAGTAATTGTGATAGTAATTGTGATGGTAATTGTGATGGTAATTGTGATAGTAATTGTGATAGTAATTGTGATAGTAATTGTGATGGTAATTGTGATGGTAATTGTGATAGTAATTGTGATAGTAATTGTGATGGTAATTTGATGGTAATTGTGCTGGTAATTGTGATAGTAATTGTGATGGTAATTTAGATGGTAATTGTGATGGTAATTGTGATAGTAATTGTGATAGTAATTGTGCTGGTAATTTAGATGGTAATTGTGATAGTAATTGTGATAGTAATTGTGATGGTAATTGTGATGGTAATTGTGATGGTAATTGTGCTGGTAATTGTGATAGTAATTGTGATGGTAAGTGTGCTGATATGTACCTCTCAACACAGTGGCATGTATGGCCCCAGGAACACGGAGAAAAACAACATGTCCATTAGAGAGGACAACAATGAACTGCTGGGTCTCAGAAAGCTATAGGATGGCAGATCGAGGACATTATGTTCTCCATCTAATGACATGAAGCATCTTATCCTATGGGAAACACTCCCTGTGTCTGAGCTCTGACACACTGCTTTATCACGTGGTAATAACATGGATTACGCCTGTGGAGTTTATATGTCCCACCTAATGATATGATATGAAGCATCTTATGGGGAACACTCATCTGTGTCTGAGCTCTGCTAGCTGAGTCTGTTGCTGGACAGATCGGCTGTAAGGCAGGCAGAGTGTGTGTCTGGGGCTGGGCCTAGAGCCGAGAGAGAGACTGAGAGAGAGAAACAGAATCAGAGAGAAAGAGAGAGAGAGATAGAGAGGGAGAGAGAGACTGAGAGAGAAAACAGAAACAGAGAGAGAGAGACAGAGAGAGAGAGGGGGGAGAGAGAGAAAGAGACAGACAGAGAGAGAGACAGAGAGAGAGACAGAGAGAGACTGAGAGAGAGACAGAGAGAGAGATAACTCTGGTTTTGGCAGGGAAGGGGTTGTCACTTGTTACCACAAGCACGAAGTGAAAAATTGCCTATATTTTTACAAATTCATGAAAACAAAAATAGCTTTTTTGTCTTAATTTAAGGTTAGGGTTCAAATCCGATTTTAAGGAGATAAATTGCAGAAATAGGCGCGGTTTTTCCATAATTATGACTTTGTGGCTGTGGTAACTAGTGAGGAGCCAGTGAAGGGGGTGTGGTACATCCTCCCACAGCAAAACAAAGAGCTTAGAGTCACACTTACCATCTCTCTCTCTCTCTCCCACTCGTTCTCTCTTTACCCTCTCTGTCTATCTCTCTCCCACTCGTTCTCTCTATCTCTCTCTCTCTCTTTCTCTCCCTCCAT
The DNA here is from genome assembly GCF_018296145.1 of Oncorhynchus tshawytscha. Classification (NCBI taxonomy): domain Eukaryota; kingdom Metazoa; phylum Chordata; class Actinopteri; order Salmoniformes; family Salmonidae; genus Oncorhynchus; species Oncorhynchus tshawytscha. Next base: position 40,358 of record NW_024608653.1, on the reverse strand, counting down.
CCTTTCCTATTGGATTTATAGTTTACAGTTAATAAATTGATTTGACTTTCTCAGAAACGTTTTCTGATAAAAATCAAATAGTTTTTGTTGTTGTTGTTATGTTCACGGTGTTTGTTGTGTTTTTCTATCAACTGAAACAAAGCCCATAGTGGTTGAGTTGTATGAATCCCATTACGCTGCACCTGCTGTTCGACATCAGCCATACAGCAGGTCATTGAGTTGAGTGTTTTCTCCACGCGCTCAACTTATTCACCGGCCACTAAATACCGACAAGGTTACAATGTAACGCAGCTCTGTCATTCACTGCAGCTCTTAACATTGTTTCAGAGAGGATTGTTTATAGGGTTAAGTGTATATT
>NW_024608653.1:0-35000 GCF_018296145.1 Oncorhynchus tshawytscha | reverse complement strand
TGAAATGATGAATACACAGGGTTAGGTCAGGTGATAGGTCTTACTGTGAAATGATGAATACAACAGGTGTAGGTCTTACTGTGAAATGATGAAGGGGGTACACAACAGGTGTAGGTCTTACTGTGAAATGATGAATACAACAGGTGTAGGTCTTACTGTGAAATGATGAATACAACAGGTGTAGGTCTTACTGTAAATGATGGTAACAGGTGTAGGTCTTACTGTGAAATGATGAACACAACAGGGTAGGTCTTACTGTGAAATGCTGTACTTACAGGTGTAGGTCTTACTGTGAAATGCTGTACTTACAGGTGTAGGTCTTACTGTGAAATGCTGTACACAGGCCTTTAACCAACCAGTTTCAAAAAAGAGTTGAGAAAATATTTACCAAATAAAATAAAAACAAAATAAAAGTAAATAAAAACAAAATAACGAGGGTAACAGTACAGGTAGGGGTACAGGTTAGGTCAGGTAGGGGGTACAGGTTAGGTCAGGGTAGGGATACAGGTTAGGTCAGGGTAGGGATACAGGTTAGGTCAGGGTAGGGGGGTACAGGTTAGGTCAGGGGTAGGGGTACAGGTTAGGTCAGGGTAGGGGTACAGGTTAGGTCAGGGTAGGGGGTACAGGTTAGGTCAGGGTAGGGGTACAGGTTAGGGGGTCAGGTTAGGTAGGGGGGGTACAGGTTAGGTCAGGGTAGGGGGTACAGGTTAGGTCAGGGTAGGGGTACAGGTTAGGTCAGGGTAGGGGTACAGGTTAGGTCAGGGTAGGGGTTACAGGTTAGGTCAGGGTAGGGGTACAGGTTAGGTCAGGGTAGGGGTACAGGTTAGGTCAGGGTAGGGGTACAGGTTAGGTCAGGGTAGGGGTACAGGTTAGGTCAGGGTAGGGGGTAGGGGCACAGGTTAGGTCAGGGTAGGGGTTTACAGGTTAGGTCAGGTAGGGGTACAGGTTAGGTCAGGGTAGGGGTCCAGGGTAGGGGTACAGGTTAGGGTCAGGTAGTTAAGGGTACAGGTTAGGTCAGGGGTAGGGGTACAGGTTAGGTCAGGGTAGGGGTACAGGTTAGGTCAGGGTAGGGGTACAGGTTAGGTCAGGGTAGGGGGTACAGGTTAGGTCAGGGTAGGGGTACAGGTTAGGTCAGGTAGGGGTACAGGTTAGGTCAGGGAGGTTAGGTCAGGGTAGGGGTACAGGTTAGGTCAGGTTAGGGTAGGGGTACAGGTTAGGTAGGGGTACAGGTTAGGTCAGGGTAGGGGTACAGGTTAGGTCAGGGTAGGGGTACAGGTTAGGTCAGGTTAGGGGTAGGGGTACAGGGCAGGTGTCAGGTCAGGGCAGGGGCAGGTCAGGGGTAGGGTAGGGGTACAGGTTAGGTCAGGGTAGGGGTACAGGTTAGGTCAGGGTAGGGGTACAGGTTAGGTCAGGGTAGGGGTACAGGTTAGGTCAGGGTAGGGGTACAGGTTAGGTCAGGTAGGGGCAGGTTAGGTCAGGGTAGGGGCACAGGTTAGGTCAGGTTAGGGATCAGGTTAGGTCAGGGTAGGGGTACAGGTTAGGTCAGGTTAGTCAGGGTAGGGGTACAGGTTAGGTCAGGGGTAGGGTAGGGATACAGGTTAGGTCAGGGTAGGGGTACAGGTTAGGTCAGGGTAGGGGTACAGGTTAGGTCAGGGTAGGGGTACAGGTTAGGTCAGGGTAGGGGTACAGGTTAGGTCAGGGTAGGGGTACAGGTTAGGGTCAGGGTAGGGGTACAGGTTAGGTCAGGGTAGGGGGTACAGGTTAGGTCAGGGTAGGGGTACAGGTTAGGTCAGGGTAGGGGTACAGGTTAGGTCAGGGCAGGTTGGGTCAGGTTAGGTCAGGGTAGGGTACAGGTTAGGTCAGGGTAGGGGTACAGGTTAGGTCAGGGTAGGGGTACAGGTTAGGTCAGGGTAGGGGTACAGGTTAGGTCAGGGTACAGGTTAGGTCAGGTAGGGGTACAGGTTAGGTCAGGGTACAGGTTAGGTCAGGGTAGGGGTACAGGTTAGGTCAGGGTAGGGGTACAGGTTAGGTCAGGGTAGGGGGTACAGGTTAGGTCAGGGTAGGATACAGGTTAGGTCAGGGTAGGGGTACAGGTTAGGTCAGGGTAGGGGTACAGGTTAGGTCAGGGTAGGGGTTAGGGGTACAGGTTAGGTCAGGGTAGGGGTACAGGTTAGGTCAGGGTAGGGGTTAGGGTCAGGTTAGGTCAGGGTAGGGGTACAGGTTAGGTCAGGGTAGGGGTACAGGTTAGGTCAGGGTAGGGGGTACAGGTTAGGTCAGGGTAGGGGTACAGGTTAGGTCAGGGTCAGGTAGGGGTACAGGTTAGGTCAGGGTAGGGGACAGGTTAGGGGGGTACAGGTTAGGTCAGGGGTTAGGTAGGGGTACAGGTTAGGTCAGGTAGGGGGTACAGGTTAGGTAGGGGTCAGGTTAGGGGGTAGGGGTACAGGTTAGGTCAGGGTAGGGGTACAGGTTAGGTCAGGGTAGGGGCACAGGTTAGGTAGGGAGGGGTACAGGTTAGGTCAGGTAGGGGGTAAAGTACAGGTTAGGGGTACAGGTTAGGTCAGGGTAGGGGTACAGGTAGGTCAAGGTTAGGGGGGTACAGGTTAGGTCAGGGTAGGGGTACAGGTTAGGTCAGGGTAGGGGGTACAGGTTAGGTCAGGGTAGGGGTTAGGGTCAGGTTAGGTCAGGGGGGCAGGGGGTACAGGTTAGGGATACAGGTTAGGTCAGGGTAGGGGTACAGGTTAGGTCAGGGGTTAGGTCAGGGTAGGGGTACAGGTTAGGTCAGGGTAGGGGGTTAGGTCAGGTTAGGGGTACAGGTTAGTAGGGGGGGTACAGGTTAGGTCAGGGTAGGTTAGGTCAGGATGTCAGGGAACTGGGTACAGGTTAGGGTCAGGGTAGGGGTACAGGTTAGGTCAGATACTTGGTTTATAGGAAGTACACAAATAAGGAACAGACTCAGATATGAAAGTGTAGGATCTTGTCAGTCTTCCTTACAGTGGAAACCAGAAACCAGGGGGGATCAACCAAATGTCCCCCTATCACCTTTATAGTGCACTACTTTAGACCAGACAAATGGAACACTATCACCTTTATAGTGCACTACTTTAGACCTGACAAATGGAACACTATTCCCTTTATAGTGCACTACTTTAGACCAGACAAATGGAACACTATTCCCTTTATAGGGCACTACTTTAGACCTGACAAATGGAACACTATTCCCTTTATAGGGCCCTACTTTTGACCAGACAAATGGAACACTATTCCCTTTATAGGGCACTACTTTAGACCAGACAAATGGAACACTATTCCCTTTATAGGGCACTACTTTAGACCAACTAAATGACACCCTATCCCCTTGATAGGGCACTACTTTAGACCGGAGTCCTGTTGACCGTCAACAGTATTTTACTATAAAGGGACTTGGGACTCTCGGGCTGATTCAGAACAGATTGACAGAATGACTGATCTGTGCTTTGCATAACGGAAACCCACTGGAACACCTGTTGTGTTCTATTAGTTAGGGTTCTGCTTTTCTTTACATTCTCTAACCTCATATATGACAGAAAAGGTGTATGTGACTACGTGTATTAGTGTGTGTGTGTGTGTGTGTGTGTGTGTGTGTGTGTGTGTGTGTGTGTGTGTGTGTGTGTGTGTGTGTGTGTGTGTGTGTGTGTGTGTGTGTGTGTGTGTGTGTGTGTGTGTGTGTGTTTGTAAGAGAGAGAGAGAGAGAGAGGAGAGAGAGAGAGAGAGAGAGGGAGAATAATGCATGCAGAGCAGAATTAGGCCGATACCACTAATTATCAAAATCCAGAAAAGAGACATTCAATTCTACAACCACCTAAAGGAAGCGATTCCCAAACCTTCCATAACAAAGCCATCACCTACAGAGAGATGAACCTGGAGAAGAGTCCCTAAGCAAGCTGGTCCTGAGGCTCTGTTCACAAACACAAACATACCCCTCAGAGCCCCAGGACAGCAGCACAATTAGATCCAACCAAATCATGTTATTTGGCCCTAAACAGAGAGTCCACAGTTATGAAACATCTTTATTATTTTGGGACATTTGGAAGTGTAATGTTTACTGTTCATTTGTATTGTTTATTTCACTTTGTTTATTATCTACTTCACTTGCTTTGACAATGTTAACATATGTTTCCCATGCCAATAAAGCCCCTTGAACTGAATTGAATTGAGAGAGGAGAGAGAGAGAGACAGAGAGAGAGAGGTCAGTGGAGAGTGGAGGGAGGGAGGGAGGGAGGGAGGGAGGAGAGGGAGGGAGGGAGGGAGGGGGGAGGGAGGAGGGAGGGAGGGAGGGAGGGAGGGAGAGAGAGAGAGAGGGAGAGGAGAGGGAGGAGGGAGACAGAGACAGAGAGAGAGAAAAAGAGAGGGAGGGAGGGAGGGAGGGAGGAGGGAGGGAGGGAGGGAGGGAGGGAGGGAGGGAGGGGAGGGAGGGAGGGGGAGGGAGAGAGAGGGGTAGGAGAAAAGAGGAGAGGTCAGGAGGGAGGGAAAGAGGGAGGGAGGGAGGGAGGGAGGGAGAGGAGAGGGAGGGGAGGGAGGGAGGGGAGACAGAGAGAGAGAGAGAGGTGGGGAGGGAGAGGGAGGGAGGGAGGAGGGAGGGAGGGAGGGAGGGAGGGAGGGAGGGAGGAGGGGAGGGAGGGAGGGAGGAGGGAGGGAGGGGGGAGGGAGTTAGGAGGGAGGGGGAGAGGAGAGGGGAGAGGGGGTGGGGGAGGGGAGGGGAGGGAGGGTTTCAGTTCTCATCAGGGTTGTGCTTGTGTTAAAATGTTTTCTGCTGTCTGATGCTGAGAGTTCTATACCACAGGATGTGAAGAAATGGGTGTGGAACAAAATGTTTCACACTAAGTAGAAATGCAGTTTCTCTCTTTCCGATTTCAGCATGCCACCAAATGATCATAGTGCAACAGGATAACAGGGTCACCTGTGTGTATTTATACAGCAGAGAACCATCGTCACAGATCAAATGTCTCACTGCTGCGTGTCTAATTGTAAAATGCATCAACAGATTGGGGAGAGATTGTCATTATCATTACGACATTATTATCATGTGAACGCCCTACGGGGTTTCCATTGGTCAACACGTAGTGATGCCATCAGGCCATTACGAAAACACAATCACTCGGTTTAGAATGCAAGTTGATTAATCAGCTGTGTTTGAGAGAAAAAAAGTGGTGTCACAATCAGCCCCCCCCTTCTGCCCCTGAACAGGCAGTTAACCCAATGTTCCTAGGCCGTCATTGAAAATAAGAATTTGTTCTTAACTGACTTGCCGAGTTAAATAAAGGTTAAAACAATATATATTTAAAACATCTCAGTGCAAGAGGCGTCACTACAGTCCCTGGTTCGAATCTAGGCTGCATCCCATCCGGCCGTGATTGGGAGTCACATTGGGCGGCGCACAATTGGCCCAGCGTCGTCCGGGTTTGGCCGGTGTAGGCCGTCATTGTATATAGAATTTTATTCTAAACTGACTTGCCTAGTTTAAATAAAGGTTAAATAAAATAAACAACATTCTACGATAACGACCTGAATTGTAGAACCCCTTATGTCAGAGAATTGACCTGAATTGTAGAACCCCTTGTGTCGGAGAATTGACCTGAATTGATAAAACCTTGTTTCGAGAATTGACCTGAATTGATAAAACCTTGTTTCGGAGAATTGACCTGAATTGATAAAACCTTGTTTCGAGAATTGACCTGAATTGATAAAACCTTGTTTCGGAGAATTGACCTGAATTGATAAAACCTTGTGTCGGAGAATTGACCTGAATTGTAGAACCCCTTCTGTCAGAGAATTGACCTGAATTGTAGAACCCCTTGTGTCGGAGAATTGACCTGAGAATTGACCTGAATTGTAGAACCCCTTCTGTCGGAGAATTGACCTGAATTGTAGAACCCCTTGTGTCGGAGAATTGACCTGAATTGTAGAACCCCTTGTGTCGGAGAATTGACCTGAATTGATTAAACCTTGTGTCGGAGAATTGACCTGAATTGATTAAACCTTGTGTCGGAGAATTGACCTGAATTGTAGAACCCCTTGTTTCAGAGAATTGACCTGGAATTGTAGAACCCCTTGTGTCAGAGAATTGACCTGAATTGATAAAACCTTGTTTCGGAGAATTGCTCATATTGAAGCAGCAATCAGTTTAAATGTATGAAAGTGACCCTACTTCACCATTATCTGAGTGTATGTAGGTCGAGCCATGACTTGTAAAACCTGTTTCATTGCAGAATGTATTATTACTAACTGTGGATAATTATATGTGTCATTTTGGGGTTGAGGTGATACAGGTAATCCCTGCTTTGTTCCCAAACCATCGGTTCAATTCACACACACACACACACACACACACACACACACACACACACACACACACACACACACACACACACACACACACACACACACACACACACACACACACACACACACACACACACACACACACACAGCTTAACTTCTCTCCCCTCTATCCATCCAAACCAGATTCAATGTTGTTATTTCCACACTTTACCTAAAGGCAGTGTCACTATTGTGGGGCCCCAGCGGTGGTGCTCTGACTGGGAGCAGTGTCTCTATTGTAGGGCCCCAGCGGTGGTGCTCTGACTGGGAGCAGTGTCACTATTGTGGGGCCCCAGCGGTGGTGCTCTGACTGGGAGCAGTGTCACTATTGTGGGACCCCAGCGGTGGTGCTCTGACTGGGAGCAGTGTCACTATTGTGGGGCCCCAGCGGTGGTGCTCTGACTGGAGGTAGTGTCTCTGTTGTGGGACCCCAGCGGTGGTGCTCTGACTGGAGGCAGTGTCTCTATTGTGGGACCCCACTGACTTGGGGTCTGTGTGAGGAGGGCCCCAGCGGTGGTGCTCTGACTGGGGATTTGTGTGAGGGGGGTCCCAGCAGTGGTGCTCTGACTGGGGATTTGTGTGAGGGGGGCCCCAGCGGTGGTGCTCTGACTGGAGGTCTGTGTGAGGGGGCCCCAGCGGTGGTGCTCTGACTGGGGGTTTGTGTGACGGGGGCCGGTGAGGAGAGACGGCCTTGACAGCCTCCATTCAGTCACACAATGTGAAGCAGAGCTTAAAACTAACTCAACCTGATGCTGGGGAACAGGGGCCTCCAGGGGCCTTCAGCCACTGGCTATTCACATGTCTCATGCACTTATACACTAAGGTTACTAATGAGGTGTGTGTGTGTGTGTGTGTGTGTGTGTGTGTGTGTGTGTGTGTGTGTGTGTGTGTGTGTGTGTGTGTGTGTGTGTGTGTGTGTGTGTGTGTGTGTGTGAGAGAGCGAGAGTGAGAAACAGAGAGAGAGAGGCAGAGAGAGAGAGAACGAGAGAGCCCTACTGAGGTGACTAAAGTGGTAGTTTTTGTCGCACCTTGATCTGTTTCCCCTGTCCTTGTGATTGACTCCACCCCCTCCAGGTGTTGCCCATCTTCCCCATTGTCCCCTGTGTACTTATACCTGTGTTCTCTGTTTGTCTGTTGCCAGTTCGTGCTTGCTTGTCAAGTCAACCAGCATGTTTTTGTATCAGCTCCTGCTGTTCCCAGTCTCACTTTTCGTCCTTCTGGTTTAAAACCCTTACCTGTCCCTGACACTGAGCCCGCCCTCCCTGACCACTCTGCCTGCCCCTGACCCTGACCCTGACCCTGACCCTGACCCTGACCCTGAGCCTGACCCTGACCTGCTGACCGTCCTGAGCCTGCCTGCCGTCCTGTACCTTTGACCCCGCCTCTGGGACCCTGACTCACCCCTAGACCTCTGCCTGACCTGACCCTGACCCTGACCCACCCTGAGCCTGCCTGCCCGTCCTGTACCTTTGCCTCTGTTGCTGTAATAAACATTGTTACTTCGACACGGTCTACATCTGGGTCTTACCTTGATCCCTGATAGGACAAACTGGCCATGACTGACCCAGCAGACCTGGGCTGCGCGACGCCATCTCCTCCCAAGGAGCCGCCGTCGGGAGACACGAGGAACTGCATCCTGGCCTTATGGAGGGGTCCAAATGTTGGCCGAACGCCATGACCACCGGGCATTAAACAGTCTGGGAGGCAGACTACCACCATGACCACCTGGCATTAAACAGTCTGGGAGGCAGATTACCACGGTGGTATCGGTGGTCTGGGAGGCAGACTCAGCCTTGACCACCGGGCATTAAACAGTCTGGGAGGCAGACTACCACGGTGGTAACAGCCATGACCACCGGGCATTAAACAGTCTGGGAGGCAGCCTACCACGGTGGTAACAGCCATGACCACCGGGCATTAAACAGTCTGGGAGGCAGCCTACCACGGTACCACGGTTAAACAGTCTGGGAGGCAGCCTACCATCAGGTAACAGCCATGACCACCGGGCATTAAACAGTCTGGGAGGCAGCCTACCACGGTGGTAACAGCCATGACCACCGGGCATTAAACAGTCTGGGAGGTGCCCTACCACGGTGGTAACAGCCATGACCACCGGGCATTAAACAGTCTGGGAGGCAGACTACCACGGTGGTAACAGCCATGACCACCGGGCATTAAACAGTCTGGGAGGCAGGCAGCCTTCGTCTGGGAGGTTCGGGGAGAGGTGAAGAAGGTTTTTCATCAGCCACTCCACCTTCTCTTCGGCCACTCCACCTTCTCGCCCCTGTATGGGAACAGTAGCCGGCCATATGCGTTAGTCTAGAGGTGTTCGTGGAGAGTTGAAGAAGGTTTTTACACCCCATTCTCCGGGAGTGAAGCCGCCCGGGAGCTAATCCAGCTACGGCAGGACTCCTGCAATGTGACTGACTATGCAGTGGATTTCCCCACGTTGGCGGTGGAGAGTGCTTGGAACCAGGGAGCACTGTTCGATATGTTCCTGCACGGCATCTCGGTGGAGGTCAGGACTAGCTTGCTGCTAGGGGAGTTTCCTGCGGATCTCGATTCCCTCATCGCTTTGACCATCCGAATCAATGGGCGACTACTTAAACAATTGAGTGAAAGGAAATTTAACATGCTCGCACGTCCAGAAATTCCACCTTGCCTTTACCCGATCCCGTTGCCGAGAGAACTCGAGGCCTCTCACCTTCCCTGAGACGCGCCGGAGACGGCTGAGTAACCACTTCCCGAGCCTAACGCAACAAAGTAGAGCTGGGCTATCGCCAGCGGTTCAGCACTACAGGATCAACACGAAGAGTTGTCTGTAATGCGGTTCATTGGTGTCTTCTTGTCCTTTAAAGAGATAAGGCTCACTGGTAGGAGCATACTCTGGTGGGCCATATGGAGAACTTTCCTGCTTCCTTGCTCGCACCCCTGTTCATGCCATTCTGCTGTGGGGAAGCCAGTCTAAATCTCTCCGGCTCCACATTGACTCTGAAGCTAAATGACAGTTTTTTGGACGCTACCCTGGCTTCCGAGCTGAACTTCCCCACCCAGCCCCTCTCCACTCCCATGGATGATGGATGTTAGAGCGCTGGACGGACGCTCAATAGGCCGGGTCACTCATATTACCAACTTACGGGTGTCAGGGAATCACAGCGAGACTATTCAATTCCTGCTCATCAAGTCTCCTCAGATTCCTATGGTATTGGGATTGTCCTGGCTCCAGCGACACAATCCCCTCATCAACTGGTCTACTGGTGCCATCATGGGCTGGAGTCCATTCTGCCACGCCCAGTTTCTGAAGTCAGCGCAACCTGCCCCGGGACATCTTCCTAGGGGCTCGGAAGGTGCCCCCTGACCTCTCTGCCTTCCCAAGGTACCAGGACCTTCGGGAGAGTTCAACAAGGCCCGGGCCACATCCCTTCCTCCACACTGACCATATTACTGCGGATTGACCTTCTCTAGCACCACTCTGCCCCGAGGGACGACTGTACTCGCTGTCGGGACTGGAGACCAAGGCTATGGACACCTACATTGGGGACTCCTAGCTGCAGGATTTATACGTCCTTCGTCCTTTCCCGCAAGCACCCTGCACCCGTGAATCGACTACTGGGGACTCAAGGATATAACGGGGAAGAACCGCTACCACTCATCTCCTCGGCCTTCAAGCCTCTCCAGGGGGCCACCGTGTTTTCCAAGCTGGATCTACGGAATGCCTACCACCTGGTGCGGATACGGGGAGGGTGAGTGGAAGACCTTCTTCAAAAAACGGCCAGCGGCCACTACCAGTATTTTGTCATGCCATTTGGCCACACCAACACTTCTGCTGTGTTTCAGGCTCTGGTAAATGATGTTGTCTGTGACATTTTGAACTGGTTCGTCTTCATCTACATTGATGACATCCTCGTCTTCTCCCGCTCCCCTCATGAACATGTGCTCCACGTTCTTCAACACCTCCTGGGAACCAGCTGTTTGTCAAGGCAGAGAAGTGCGAGTTCCATCGCTCCACCATCCCTTTTCTGGGCTACATCCTCCGCTGGGAGTGTCCAGATGGATCCCGGGAAGGTGAGAGCGGTGGTGGATTGGCCCCAGCATTCATCCAGGGTGCATCTGCAATGTTTCCTGGGGTTCGCCAACTTCTATCGCCGCTTCATCCGGGGATACAGCACCCTGGCTTCCCCCTGTCAGCATTCACTTCTCCCAAGGTTCCGTTCATGGTCCCCTGCGGCTGATTGGGTGTTCCGAACCTCAAACACCACTTCATCCGGGGTTACAGCACCCTGGCTTCCCCCTGTCAGCACTCACTTCTCCCAAGGTTCTGTTCATGGACCCATGCTGCTGACGGGCGTTCCGGAACCTCAAACACCGCTTCATCCGGGATTACAGCACCCTGGCTTCCCCCTGTCAGCACTCACTTCTCCCAAGGTTCTGTTCACGTGGTCCCATGCTGCTGACGGGCGTTCCGGAACCTCAAACACCGCTTCACCACAGCTCCCATCCTGGTTCATCCTCATCCTTCCCGTCAGTTTGTGGTGGCGGCCGATGCGTTGGATGTAGAAGTGGGGAGGTCCTGTCCCAGTGTTTTGCCCTGGACCTGAAGCTACATCCCTGCAGCCTTCTTCTCCCATCACCTCAACGCCACGGAGAAAACTACGATGTGGGAAATCGTGAGCTTCTCGCAGTGAAGATGGAGGTGGAAGAAGGAGGCACTGGCCGGAAGGGGCAGAACATCCGTTCATCGTATGGACCGACCACAAAATCTGAAGTATCTCCGCTTCGCCAAACGCCTCAACTTCAGGCAAGCTAGATGGGCCCTGCTGTTCACACGGTTCAACTTCAGCTCTCATATAGGTCGGGAACCAAGAATGTCAAGCCGGATGCACTGTCTCGCCATTATAGCCCCACGGCTATTACCCCAGAGCCCGAGACCATCATTCCCACCTCGTGCCTGGCAATGTTTCTCCCATTCTTCTCTGCAGAACCTCTCAAGCTCTGTCAGGTTGGATGGGGGAGAGTCACTGCACAGCTATTTTCAGGCCTCTTCAGAGATGTTAGATCGGGTTCAAGTCCAGGCTTTGGCTAGGCCACTCAAGGACATTCAGAGACTTGTCCTGAAGCCACTCCTGCGTTGTCTTGGCTGTGTGCTTAGGATCGTTGTCCTGTTGGAAGGTGAACCTTCGCCCTAAGTCCTGAGCGCTCTGGAGCAGGTTTCATCAAAGATCTCTCTGTACTTTACTCCGTTCATCTTTGCCTCGATCCTGACTAGTCTCCCAGTCCATGCCGCTGAAAAACACCCCCACAGCATGATGCTCCCACCACCATGCTTCACAGTAGGGATGGTGCCAGGTTTTTCCTGCAGGTGCCCTTTGTCAAAACTCCAAGCGGGCTGTCATGTGCCTTTTTACTGAGAAATGGCTTCCGTCTGGCCTGGTTGGTGGAATGCTGCAGAGGTGGTTGTCCTTCTGGATGTTTCTCCCATCTCCACAGAGGAACTCTGGAGCTCTGTCAGAGTGACCATCGGGTTCTTGGTCACCTCCCTGATCAAGACCCTTCTCCCCCGATTGGTCAGTTTGTCAGGGCGGACAGCTCTAGGAAGAGTCTTGGTGGTTCCAAACTTCTTCCATTTAAGAATGATGGAGGCCACTGTGTTCGTGGGATACCTTCAATGCTGCAGAATTTTTTTGCTACCCTTCCCCAGATCTGTGCCTCGACACAATCCTGTCTCAGAGAGCTCTATTCCTTCAAACTCATGGCTTGGTTTTTGCTCTGACATGCACTGTCAACTGTGGGACCTTATATAGACAGGTGTGTGCCTTTCCAAATCATGTCCAATTAAATGAATTTACCACAGGTGGACTCCAATCAAGTTGTAGAAACATCTAAAGGATGGTCAGGGGGAAGCATGATGCACCTAAGCTAAATTTCGAGTCTCATAGCAAAGGGTCTGAATACTTACATAAATAAAGTATTTCGGTTTCCATTTTAGAATAAGGCTGTAACATAAGAAAATGTGGAAAAAGTCAAGGGGTCTGAATACTTTTCCGAAGGCAATCTAAGCGTGTCTTGTCTGTTTAATTAACTACATAAAAACGGTTGATTTGATTTGAATGGCACAGCCATGTAGCCTTTAGACTGCACAGACCAGTAGCGTTATACAACTCAACATATTATATTATTTTGACAATAAATGTTTTTGTTTTATAATGTTTCTTAGGAGTCGGTGGAGTAGCTAGCTATGCTGTGCTAAATGGCTATGCTGTGCTAAATGGCTATGCTGTGCTAAATGGCTATGCTGTGCTAAATGCCTATGCTGTGATAAATGGCTATGCTGTGCTAAATGGTTATGCTGTGCTAAATGGCTATGCTGTGCTAAATGCCTATGCTATGCCAACAATGCTTGACTCAGGAGGACGGCCCCTGCCATGCATAGTCCCATGGGATGTTGGCTATCAACAACAAGGCAACTCCTATGACTAATTGGGAATGGGACGCAAGCGTAGATTGATCACCCTGTCGCTGGCCGCCTTTGGGGAAGGGTGTATAGTGTGAAAGGCCGAAACACCCTAGGAACCAAAGGTACACTACTGACGATGCGCTCCCCAAATTTCATCACGCTCACTGTTCATTAACTCTTGGAAGTGCTTGCACAAAAGGACAGTAACATCTCATCCTGTGTTCTTGGAATCTGCTAAATGGCGATGCTGTGCTAAAATGGCTATGCTGGCTAAATGGTCATGCTGTGCTAATGGTCATGCTGTGCTAAATGGCTATGCTGTGCTAAATGGCTATGCTGTGATAAATGGCTATGCTGTGCTAAATGGCTATGCTGTGCTAAATGGCTATGCTGTGCTAAATGGCTATGCTGTGCTAAATGGCGATGCTGTGCTAAATGGCGATGCTGTGCTAAATGGCTATGCTGTGCTAACTGACGATGCTAACTGTTTAGTTAAGGCTAGCAAGTAAGCGAGCTGGCACTGGCAGTATGGGATAATGGAGACTGAATTAAGTTATTTCTTCATCTTGCTGGATACAGTAGATAGTTTGGTAAAGGGAGACCGAGTCAGTTGTACAACTGAATGCATTCAACTGAAAGGTGTCGTGCTGAACTTACAAGCTCAAGCTAGTCGTTTCATAAACTGAACGCAATTGTGTGAATGCCTGGCTCAGTTAGCTTCTCTAGAACCTAAAATGGTTCTTTGGCTGTCCCCAGGATAACTAGTTAGCTATGTAGAACTAATGAGCAGGTACACAAAAGAGAATAAACCAAAATGGGTAACTTCAACAGCAAATAACCATTTTTCTACTGTCCCTATTCTTTGTCTACAAAACTTCCCTAGCTAGATGGCCTCTTTAGGTCTTCCAGAACCTCTTCTGAAAAGGAATGTTCTCTTTGGCGGTGCTCCCAAGAGATAACCCTTGAAAGAACCTCTTTTGGTTTACCAAGAGAAGGAATGGCCTCTTTTTGGGTTCCCAAGAACCCTCTGAAGGAATGGTTCTTTAGGTGCTGAACCAAAAAGAGAATGGCCTCTTTACTGGAACCAAAATGGGTAAGAGGGACAGCAGAATAACCATTTTACGGTGCTTTATAAGTACCAAGAGAGGGGCATCTTTTGTTGCTAAGTACCAAGAGAAGGAATGGCCTCTTTACGGTGTACCAAGAGAAGGAATGGCCTCTTTTAAGGTGCTAGAAGGAATGGCCTCTTACGGTGTTAAGTACCAAGAGAAGGAATGGCCTCTTTACGGTGCTAAATGTACAAGAGAATTAGGAATGGCCTCCCACAGGGCTAAGTACAAAGAGAAGGAAAGGGAAGGGGGTACCTAGTCAGTTGATATAACTGAATGAGTTCAACTGAAATGTGTCTTCTGTATTCAACCCAACCCTTCTGAATCAGAGAGAACGGCCTCCTACAGTGTAAAGTAGCCTACCTATCTGGCAGTCATATTTCTTGGTGGAGAAACGGCCTACTACAGTGTAAAGTAGCCTACCTATCTGGCAGTCAGATTTCTTGGTGGAGAACGGCCTACTACAGTGTAAAGTAGCCTACCTATCTGGCAGTCAGATTTCTTGGTGGAGAACGGCCTACTACAGTGTAAAGTAGCCAACCTATCTGGCAGTCAGATTTCTTGGTGGAGAACGGCCTACTACAGTGTAAAGTAGCCAACCTATCTGGCAGTCAGATTTCTTGGTGGAGAACGGCCTACTACAGTGTAAAGTAGCCTACCTATCTGGCAGTCAGATTTCTTGGTGGAGAACGGCCTACTACAGTGTAAAGTAGCCTACCTATCTGGCAGTCAGATTTCTTGGTGGAGAACGGCCTACTACAGTGTAAAGTAGCCTACCTATCTGGCAGTCAGATTTCTTGGTGGAGAACGGCCTACTACAGTGTAAAGTAGCCTACCTATCTGGCAGTCAGATTTCTTGGTGGAGAACGGCCTACTACAGTGTAAAGTAGCCTACCTATCTGGCAGTCAGATTTCTTGGTGGAGAACGGCCTACTACAGTGTAAAGTAGCCTACCTATCTGGCAGTCAGATTTCTTGGTGGAGAACGGCCTACTACAGTGTAAAGTAGCCTTCCTATCTGGCAGTCAGATTTCTTGGTGGAGAATGGCCTACTACAGTGTAAAGTAGCCTACCTATCTGGCAGTCAGATTTCTTGGTGGAGAACGGCCTACTACAGTGTAAATTAGCCTACCTATCTGGCAGTCAGATTTCTTGGTGGAGAATGGCCTACTACAGTGTAAAGTAGCCTTCCTATCTGGCAGTCAGATTTCTTGGTGGAGAACGGCCTACTACAGTGTAAAGTAGCCTACCTATCTGGCAGTCAGATTTCTTGGTGTCTGTACCATTATACATTTGTTTTGAATACTTTTATGGCTGAGAAAATACATTGAGGCAGCAATTTATATACTCTTATTTTCTTTGAGGTCTATATATATATATATTTTTTTTTAAAGTAGAATCTGAATAGAGAGGCCCCTTCTACAATGTGATGGTTAACCTACATATGAGTCCATAGAGTTATAGACAAGGCAGTGTAGTCACGGAAGCGGGAACAGTTTTCTGGGTCTGGGGGTTGTTTTGTTCCTGAGTTCGTGCACCACCGTGCAACATGCACGCCGGGTGTCGACGAGTTCAAGAGTGGGCGCGGTTGAAAACAGCGTCTGCTGACTAGCACGCACACGAGTTTATACGAGGCGGAGGATAACGCATGACTTCACAGTTTACACCGTAATTTCATGTCGTATTATGTATGTTATTTATGTATATTTTATTTCAGGATTTTATTAAAGCCCACTGATTTTAAACTTTAACGTGCGACGAGGCAAACAAATAAATAATTGTTGCGTGTATTCTTTCTCTTGCGAATAAGAATGACCCACCCACCCGACGGGCATGTAGCGAGAGAGAAGCGTAGGCAACCAACGTCACATTCTGCTATTTTACAACCAGCCTTCCTACGAAGATACTTCTCCTCTTGATGTGACTTCACTCTCTGATAGAAGCCCTAACTCTCCTGTTGATATCATTTTTATATTAGTAATCTATTCATATTAGATAACTGAAAGAGAGGGGGAGTTTTTATTTATTTATGAATCACTCGTCTGCAGAGTTAGGTCATCCTATGCAGCATGGTAACCTTTATATAACGAGGCAAGTCAGTTAAAGAACTATTTCTTATTTACAATGACCAGCCTACCAGGGAACAGTGGGTTAACTGCCTTGTTCAGGAGGCAGAACGACATATTTTTACCTTGTCAGCTCGGGGATTTGATCCAGCAACCTTTCAGTAACTTGACCAACACTAACAACTAGGCTCCCTGCCGTCCCAATACAGATCTAGTCTATTATTTTCTGCACTATTCTGATTTAAATAATACGGTAGCCTATAATAGATTTCATGTGAAAGAAAATGTAGTTGTTGGGGGGGGGTTGAATGGAGCTGAAGGGTGGGACTAATAACAAGGTAACCAATGTAAAACATACAGGGGTCTGTAAAATGTATATAGGTTCAGAACTTTTGTGAAACAGCACAGTTACAAGTATAAATCAAACTGGATGGACATCAGAAATAGAGGAAGGACTAAAAACAAACTAAATATAACTATTGTTGAATAGATTGTGTCTGTAAAATGTGTGTAATATGTATAAACTGAAGGTAGAAGCCTAATAAGTGTTTATTGGTTTACTCCAGTTGGGGAGGGGTGGTAGGGTTTGGGGGAGGGGCTGTAGGGTTTGGGGGAGGGGCGGCAGGGTTGGGGGAGGGGCGGCAGGGTTGGGGGAGGGGCGGTAGGGTTTGGGGGAGGGGCGGCAGGGGTTGGGGGAGGGGCGGTAGGGGTTGGGGGAGGGGCGGTAGGGTTTGGGGGAGGGGGTTGTAGGGTTTGGGGGAGGGGCTGTAGGGTTTGGGGGAGGGGTTGTAGGGGTTTGGGGAGGGGGGGCGGTAGGGTTTGGGGGAGGGGCTGTAGGGTTTGGGGGAGGGGCTGTAGGGTTTGGGGGGGGGGCTAATAAAGGTATATTCTTTTTTTTAAAGTATGTATGTCTATATAGGTATGTGTATGTATATATGTATATATGTATGTCTATATAGGTATGTGTATGTATATATATATAGGTATGTGTATGTATATATGTGTATATGTATATCTATATAGGTATGTGTATGTATATATGTGTATATGTATATCTATATAGGTATGTGTATGTATATATGTGTATATCTATATAGGTATGTGTATGTATATATGTATATATGTATGTCTATATAGGTATGTGTATGTATATATGTGTATATGTATGTCTATATAGGTATGTGTATGTATATATGTGTATATCTATATAGGTATGTGTATGTATATATGTGTATATCTATATAGGTATGTGTATGTATATATGTGTATATCTATATAGGTATGTATATGTATATATGTATATATGTATGTCTCTATAGGTATGTGTATGTATATATGTATGTCTATATAGGTATGTGTATGTATATATGTGTATATGTATGTCTATATAGGTATGTGTATGTATATATGTATATATGTATATATGTATATATGTATGTCTATATAGGTATGTGTATGTATATATGTGTATATCTATATAGGTATGTGTATGTATATATGTGGGGTATGTGTATGTATATATGTGTATATCTATATAGGTATGTGTATGTATATATGTATATATGTATGTCTCTATAGGTATGTGTATGTATATATGTATGTCTATATAGGTATGTGTATGTATATATGTGTATATGTATGTCTATATAGGTATGTGTATGTATATATGTATATATGTATATATGTATATATCTATATCTATATAGGTATGTGTATGTATATATGTATATCTATATAGGTATGTGTATGTATATATGTGTATCTATAGGTATGTGTATGTATATATGTGTATATGTATGTCTATATAGGTATGTGTATGTATATATGTATATATTTGTATATGTATATAGGTATGTATATGTATATATGTGTATATGTATATAGGTATGTGTATGTATATATATATAGGTATGTATGTGTATATATGTATATATGTATATATGTATATATGTGTGTATGTATATCTATATAGGTATGTATATGTATATATGTATATATGTATGTCTATATAGTTATGTGTATGTATATATGTGTATATGTATGTCTATATAGGTATTTGTATGTATATATGTGTATATGTATGTCTATATAGTTATGTGTATGTATATATGTGTATATGTATGTCTATATAGGTATTTGTATGTATATATGTGTATATGTATGTCTATATAGGTATGTGTATGTATATATGTGTATATGTATATCTATATAGGTATGTGTATGTATATATGTGTATATCTATATAGGTATGTGTATGTATATATGTGTATATCTATATAGGTATGTGTATGTATATGTGTATGTATATATGTATATATGTATGTCTATATAGGTATGTGTATGTATATATGTATATATGTATGTCTATATAGGTATGTGTATGTATATATGTGTATATCTATATAGGTATGTGTATGTATATATGTGTATGTATATATGTATATCTATGTAGGTATGTGTATGTATATATGTGTATGTATATATGTGTATATCTATGTAGGTATGTGTATGTATATATGTGTATATCTATATAGGTATGTGTATGTATATATGTGTATGTATATATGTATATCTATGTAGGTATGTGTATGTATATATTTGTATATGTATATAGGTATGTGTATGTATATATGTGTATATGTATATCTATATAGGTATGTGTATGTATATGTATATAGGTATGTGTAGGTATATATGTGTATATGTATATCTATATAGGTATGTATGTGTATATATGTATATATGTGTATATGTATATCTATATAGGAATGTGTATGTATATATGTGTATATCTATATAGTTATGTGTATGTATATATATGTATGTCTATATAGGTATGTGTATGTATATATATGTATATAGGTATGTCTATATAGGTATGTGTATGTATATATGTCTATATAGGTATGTGTATGTATATAGGTATGTCTATAGGTATGTGTATGTATATATGTATATATGTATATAGGTATGTGTATGTATATATGTATATATAGGTATGTCTATATAGGTATGTGTATGTATATATGTATGTCTATATAGGTATGTGTATGTATATATGTATGTCTATATAGGTATGTGTATGTATATATGTATGTCTATATAGGTATGTGTATGTATATATGTGTATATGTATGTCTATATAGGTATGTGTATGTATATATGTGTATATGTATGTCTATATAGGTATGTGTATGTATATATGTATGTCTATATAGGTATGTGTATGTATATATGTATGTCTATATAGGTATGTGTATGTATATATGTATATATGTATGTCTATATAGGTATGTGTATGTATATATGTATGTCTATATAGGTATGTGTATGTATATATGTATGTCTATATAGGTATGTGTATGTATATATGTATGTCTATATAGGTATGTGTATGTATATATGTGTATATGTATGTCTATATAGGTATGTGTATGTATATATGTGTATATGTATATATGTATATATGTATATATGTATATCTACATAGGTATGTGTATGTATATATGTATATATGTATATCTATATAGGTATGTGTATGTATATATGTGTATATGTATATCTACATAGGTATGTGTATGTATATATGTATATATGTGTATCTATATAGGTATGTGTATGTATATATGTGTATATGTATATATGTATATATGTATATATGTATATCTACATAGGTATGTGTATGTATATATGTATATATGTATATCTATATAGGTATGTGTATGTATATATGTGTATATGTATGTCTATATAGGTATGTGTATATGTGTATATGTATATCTATATAGGTATGTGTATGTATATATGTGTATATGTATGTCTATATAGGTATGTGTATATGTGTATATGCGTGTATATATAGGTATGTGTATGTATGTATATATGTATATATATAGGTATGTGTATGTATATATGTGTATATGTATGTCTATATAGGTATGTGTATATGTGTATATGTATATCTATATAGGTATGTGTATGTATATATGTGTATATGTATGTCTATATAGGTATGTGTATATGTGTATATGCGTGTATATATAGGTATGTGTATGTATGTATATATGTATATATATAGGTATGTGTATGTATATATGTGTATATGTATGTCTATATAGGTATGTGTATGTATATATGTATATATGTATGTCTATGTAGGTATGTGTAGGTATATATGTGTATATCTATATAGGTATTTGTATGTATATATGTATATATGTATATCTATATAGGTATGTGTATATGTGTATATGCGTGTATATATAGGTATGTGTATGTATATATGTGTATATGTATATATGTATATATGTATATGTCTATGTAGGTATGTGTATGTATATATGTGTATATGTATGTCTATATATAGGTATGTGTATGTATATATGTATATATGTATGTCTCTATAGGTATGTGTATATGTGTATATGCGTGTATATATAGGTATGTGTATGTATGTATATATGTATATATATAGGTATGTGTATGTATATATGTGTATATGTATATCTATGTAGGTATGTATATGTATATATGTGTATATGTATGTCTATATAGGTATGTATATATGTATATATGTATATATGTGTGTATATATAGGTATGTATATGTATGTATATATGTATATATATATAGGTGTATGTATGTGTATGTATATATGGTATGTATATATATGTGTATATGTATATATAGGTATGTATATATGTATAGATATGTATATCTATATCTATATAGGTATGTGTACGTATATATGTGTATATATAGGTATAGGTATGTATATATGTGTATATGTATGCATGCGTGTATGTATATGGATATATATTTTCACCAAAAAGATATGGGGGATTGGAAATGATGCAAACAATTACACTGATGGAAGCAACAATCTGTCCTCTATATTAAACAGATCCCTCCCCCCCTTAAATAAATAAATGTAGTTGCATATCAGTGACTATATCGTAGGTGCGTCCCAAAAGACACCCTATTCCCAAATGCAGTGCACTACACACTTCCCGGTCTTGGTTTTCTTTTTGCTCATGTTTCGACACCCCAGTAACATCACACACAATAATTATTCTCCTATTCAGAGGTGGAAAAAGTCAAGTAAATATGCATTAATACGAAAATGACTCAAAGTCAGCCAGTAAAAATACCACTTTTAGTAAAATGTCCAAAAGTATTTGGGTTTTTACATATGCTTAATTAGCAAAAGTTAATGTTTTTTTGTGCTAAAATATACTTTAGTATCAAAAGTTAAAGTATTAAACAATAAGAAAACCAGAAGGAACAATTATTATTATTATTATTATTATTATTATTATTATTATTATTTTATAACGGATAGACAGGGAAACATTCCAACATTCCAGCATTTACAAGCAAAGCGTTTGTGTTTAGTGAGTCCTCCAGATCAGAGGTAGTAGGGATAACCAGGGATGTTCTCTGTTTAGTGAGTCCTCCAGATCAGACGCTAGTAGGGATGACCAGGGATGTTCTCTGTTTAGTGAGTCCTCCAGATCAGAGGCTAGTAGGGATGACCAGGGATGTTCTCTGTTTAGTGAGTCCTCCAGATCAGAGGCTAGAAGGGATGACCAGGGATGTTCTCTGTTAAGTGAGTCCTCCAGATCAGAGGCAGTAGGGATGACCAGGGATGTTCTCTGTTTAGTGAGTCCTCCAGATCAGAGGCTAGTAGGGATGACCAGGGATGTTCTCTGTTTAGTGAGTCCTCCAGATCAGAGGCTAGTAGGGATGACCAGGGATGTTCTCTGTTTAGTGAGTCCTCCAGATCAGAGGCTAGTAGGGATGACCAGGGATGTTCTCTGATTAGTGAGTCCTCCAGATCAGAGGCTAGTAGGGATGACCAGGGATGTTCTCTGATTAGTGAGTCCTCCAGATCAGAGGCTAGTAGGGATGACCAGGGATGTTCTCTGATTAGTGAGTCCTCCAGATCAGAGGCTAGTATGGATGACCAGGGATGTTCTCTGTTTAGTGAGTCCTCCAGATCAGAGGCTAGTAGGGATGACCAGGGATGTTCTCTGTTTAGTGAGTCCTCCAGATGAGAGGCTAGTAGGGATGACCAGGGATGTTCTCTGTTTAGTGAGTCCTCCAGATCAGAGGCTAGTAGGGATGACCAGGGATGTTCTCTGTTTAGTGAGTCCTCCAGATCAGAGGCAGTAGGGATTACCAGGGATGTTCTCTGTTTAGTGAGTCCTCCAGATCAGAGGCTAGTAGGGATTACCAGGGATGTTCTCTGTTTAGTGAGTCCTCCAGATCAGAGGCAATAGGGATGACCAGGGATGTTCTCTGTTTAGTGAGTCCTCCAGATCAGAGGCTAGTAGGGATGACCAGGGATGTTCTCTGTTTAGTGAGTCCTCCAGATCAGAGGCAGTAGGGATGACCAGGGATGTTCTCTGTTTAGTGAGTCCTCCAGATCAGAGGCTAGTAGGGATGACCAGGGATGTTCTCTGTTTAGTGAGTCCTCCAGATCAGAGGCAGTAGGGATGACCAGGGATGTTCTCTGTTTAGTGAGTCCTCCAGATCAGAGGCTAGTAGGGATGACCAGGGATGTTCTCTGTTTAGTGAGTCCTCCAGATCAGAGGCTAGTAGGGATGACCAGGGATGTTCTCTGTTTAGTGAGTCCTCCAGATCAGAGGCAGTAGGGATGACCAGGGATGTTCTCTGTTTAGTGAGTCCTCCAGATCAGAGGCTAGTAGGGTTGACCAGGGATGTTCTCTGTTTAGTGAGTCCTCCAGATCAGAGGCTAGTAGGGATGACCAGGGATGTTCTCTGTTTAGTGAGTCCTCCAGATCAGAGGCAGTAGGGATGACCAGGGATGTTCTCTTGATAATTGCGTGAATTGGACCATTTTCCTGTCCTGTCCATTCTTTTGGGTGTCAGGGAAAATGTATGAAGTAAAAAAGTACATTTCTTTTCTCTTTAGGAATGTAGTGAAGTAAAAGTAGTCGAAAATATATATAGTAAAGTACAGATACCTCAAAAACTACTTAAGTAGTACTTTAAATATTTGTTACTTATGTATTTTAACACCACTGCTCATATTCACCCAGTTCCCTCTCCCTGCATGGGGCTCACTTACTGTAGGTCCCACGTAGCCACTGAGTGGATAAGGGCTGGGTGTATGGTGGATATAGGGCTGGGGTTGCAGGATAGGGGGTTGGGTATGCATGGTACAGGATCGGGTCTGGGTTCACTGTGCAGTGAGCGTTTGGCTCAGCTCCAGGGGAATAGAGTCTATCGGGGATGGGTGTTATCCCCACTCCCAGTGATGTGTGGTCAGGGGTTGTGTGAGGGAGGCAGGGGGATGGGTGTTATCCCCACTCCCAGTGATGTGTGGTCAGGGGTTGTGTGAGGGGAGGCAGGGGGATGGGTGTTATCCCCACTCCCAGTGATGTGTGGTCAGGGGTTGTGTGAGGGGAGGCAGGGGGATGGGTGTTATCCCCACTCCCAGTGATGTGTGGTCAGGGGTTGCGTGAGGGGAGGCAGGGGGATGGGTGTTATCCCCACTCCCAGTGATGTGTGGTCAGGGGTTGTGTGAGGGGAGGCAGGGGGATGGGTGTTATCCCCACTCCCAGTGATGTGTGGTCAGGGGTTGTGTGAGGGGAGGCAGGGGGATGGGTGTTATCCCCACTCCCAGTGATGTGTGGTCAGGGGTTGTGTGAGGGGAGGCAGGGGGATGGGTGTTATCCCCACTCCCAGTGATGTGTGGTCAGGGGTTTGTGTGAGGGGAGGCAGGGGGATGGGTGTTATCCCCACTCCCAGTGATGTGTGGTCAGGGGTTGTGTGAGGGGAGGCAGGGGGATGGGTGTTATCCCCACTCCCAGTGATGTGTGGTCAGGGGTTGTGTGAGGGGAGGCAGGGGATGGGTGTTATCCCCACTCCCAGTGATGTGTGGTCAGGGGTTGTGTGAGGGGAGGCAGGGGATGGGTGTTATCCCCACTCCCAGTGATGTGTGGTCAGGGGTTGCGTGAGGGGAGGCAGGGGGATGGGTGTTACCCCACTCCCAGTGATGTGTGGTCAGGGGTTGTGTACAGGGGAGGCAGGGGGATGTGTTATCCCCACTCCCAGTGATGTGGTCAGGGGTTGTGTGAGGGGAGGCAGGGGGATGGGTGTTATCCCCACTCCCAGTGATGTGTGGTCAGGGGTTGTGTGAGGGGAGGCAGGGGATGGGTGTTATCCCCACTCCCAGTGATGTACCACAGGGGTTGCGTGAGGGGAGGCAGGGGGATGTTTTATCCCCACTAGTGATGTGTGGTCAGGGGTTGTGTGAGGGGAGGCAGGGGGATGGGTGTTATCCCCACTCCCATGATGTGTGGTCAGGGGTTGTGAGGGGAGGCAGGGGGATGGGTGTTATCCCCATTCCCAGTGATGTGTGGTCAGGGGTTGCCGTGAAGGCAGGGGACTGTACTTGTACCCCTCCCTGACTGTACTCTTTACCCCCTATACCCTACTGTACTTATCCCTCGTGAAGGAGTGGCTGCTGTTTCCAGGAATATGATGAAACAGGATAGCAGGGCTGGGTGACACGTCGCTCTCTAAAGTTACCCTGACCTCTTTTGTTTAGTCATTTTGTACATTTACATGCTGTCCTCTAGAAGAATTTACAGCCAAAAACCCAGAACACAACTTCTCCATAATGTAGTTTAGCCTATAGTCTCTCACTGGTCTGGTGAGAACCACACCATAAATACCACAACATTGGAATATGAAATGTTTTAACATTTTTTAATGGTAAATACTTAATCGATGTGCCTGTTGACTCCATTTAGTAACCATGTAACAATTCTACATTGTAACACTATATGAACTGTGGAGCCGTAAACCCTGACTGTACTCTATACCCCCTATACCCTACTGTACTCTATACCCCCTATACCCTACTGTACTCTATACCCCTATACCCTACTGTACTCTATACCCCTATACCCTACTGTACTCTATACCCCCTATACCCTACTGTACTCTATACCCCTTATACCCTACTGTACTCTATACCCCCTGTACTCTATACCCTACTGTACTCTATACCCCTATACCCTACTGTACTCTATACCCCCTATACCCTACTGTACTCTATACCCCCTATACCCTACTGTACTCTATACCCCTGTACTCTATACCCTACTGTTACTTACCCCCTATACCCTACTGTACTCTATACCCCCTATACCTGACTGTACTCTATACCCCCTGCATACCCTATGTGTACTCTATACACCCTATACCCTGCTGTACTACTATACCCATATGTATATACTGTACTCTATATCATCTACTGTATCTTGCCTATGCCCTACTGTACCATACCCCTATACCCTATGTACATATTCTTTACCCCTATACCCTGTGTATGACAGTATTTTTTTTAATTACTGTACTCTATACCCTACTGTATTACTGCATTGTACTCTATAAGCCCCATACCCTACTGTACTCTATACCCCCATTAACATCTGCTATACCCCCTATGTGACAACTGTAATTTATTTGACCCTTTGACTTGATTTTGATTTACTGTACTCTATACCCCCTATACCCTACTGTACTCTATACACCCTATACCTTACTGTACTCTCTACCCCCTATACCCTACTGTACTCTGTACCCCCTATACCCTACCGTACTCTATACCCCCTATACCATACTGTACTCTATACTCTCAATACCCTACTGTACTCTATAGCCCCTATACCATACTGTACTCTATACCCCCTATACCCTACCGTACTCTATACTCTCAATACCCTACTGTACTCTATAGCCCCTATACCCTACTGTACTCTATACCCCTATACCCTACTGTACTCTATAACCCCTATACCCTACTGTACTCTATACTCTCAATACCCTACTGTACTCTATACCCCCTATACCCTACTGTACTCTATACCCCCTATACCCTACTGTACTCTATACCCCCTATACCTTACTGTACTCTATACCCCTATACCCTACTGTACTCTACACCCCCTATACCCTACTGTACTCTATACCCCCTCTACCCTACTGTACTCGATACCCCTATACCCTACTGTACTCTATACCCCTATACCCTACTGTACTCTACACCCCTATACCCTACTGTACTCTATACCCCCTATACCCTACTGTACTCTATACCCCCTATACCCTACTGTACTCCACACCCCCTATACCCTACTGTACTCTATACCCCTATACCCTACTGTACTCTATACCCCTATACCCTACTGTACTCTATACCCCCTATACCCTACTCTACTCTATACCCCCTACACCTTACTGTACTCTACACCCCCTATACCCTACTGTACTCGATACCCCCTATACCCTACTGTACTCGATACCCCCTATACCTTACTGTACTCGATACCCCTATACCTTACTGTACTCGATACCCCCTATACCTTACTGTACTCGATACCCCTACACCTTACTGTACTCTACACCCCCTATATACCCTACTGTACTCTACACCCCCTATACCCTACTGTACTCTATACCCCCTATACCCTACTGTACTCTATACCCCTATACCCTACTGTACTCCACACCCCTATACCCTACTGTACTCTATACCCCCTATACCCTACTGTACTCTATACCCCTATACCCTACTGTACTCTATACCCCCTATACCCTACTCTACTCTATACCCCCTACACCTTACTGTACTCTACACCCCCTATACCCTACTGTACTCTATACCCCCTATACCTTACTGTACTCGATACCCCCTATACCCTACTGTACTCTATACCCCCTATACCTTACTGTACTCTATGATCTCTCTAGCTCTAGTATGACATACAGTAGATTACATCAGTATCCTTCCATGGAGTATCAACCCTTCAATCACCAGCCTCATGTAAACGACTCTCGGTGCTTCAGTCGTTCTATTCAAGCCAAGCCAGGCACAGTCTCTCTCACACATCAGCTCCAGACAGCAGGCACCATGCAAATTACAGGATAGGGCTTAGGGAGTAGTTAGAATCTAGGCGCTAGGGGTTATAAAGGCTAGGGGGTTAGGGGTTAGGGAGCAGCTAGAGGCTAGGGGTTAGGGGTTAGGGAGTTAGAATCTAGGCTTAAAGGGCTAGGGGTTAGGGGTTAGGGAGCAGCTAGAGGCTAGGGGGTTAGGGGTTAGGGAGTAGTTAGAATCTAGGCGCTAGGGGTTAGGGAGCAGCTAAAGGCTAGGGGGTTAGGGGGTTAGGGAGCAGCTAGAGGCTAGGGGGTTAGGGGTTAGGGAGTAGTTAGAATCTAGGCGCTAGGGGTTAGGGAGCAGCTAAAGGCTAGGGGTTAGGGGGTTAGGGAGCAGCTAGAGGCTAGGGGGTTAGGGGTTAGGGAGTAGTTAAGAGGATAGGGGTTTAGGGGTTAGGGAGTAGTTAGAATCTAGGCACTAGGGGTTAGGGAGCAGCTAGAGGCTAGGGGGTTAGGGGTTAGGGAGCACCTAGAGACTAGGGGTTTAGGGCTTAGGGAGTAGTTAGAATCTAGGAGCTAGGGGTTAGGGAGCAGCTAAAGGCTAGGGGTTTAGGGGTTAGGGAGCAGCTAGAGGCTAGGGGGTTAGGGGTTAGGGAGTAGTTAAGAGGATAGGGGTTTAGGGGTTAGGGAGTAGTTAGAATCTAGGCACTAGGGGTTAGGGAGCAGCTAGAGGCTAGGGGTTAGGGGTTAGGGAGCAGCTAGAGGCTAGGGGTTAGGGGTTAGGGAGCAGCTAAGAGGCTAGGGGGTTAGGGGTTAGGGAGTAGTTAGAATCTAGGCACTAGGAGTTAGGGAGCAGCTAGAGGCTAGGGGGTTAGGGGTTAGGGAGTAGTTAAAATCTAGGCGCTAGGGGTTAGGGAGCAGCTATAGATCAGGGGGCTAGGGGATAGGGAGCAGCTAGAGGCTAGGGGGTTAGCGGTTAGGGAGTAGCTAGAGGATAGAGGTTTAGGGGTTAGGGAGTAGTTAGAATCTAGGCGCTAGGGGTTAGGGAGTACTTAGAATCTAGGCGCTAGGGGTTAGGGAGCAGCTAGAGGCTAGGGAGTTAGGGGTTAGGGAGCAGTTAGAGGATAGAGGTTTAGGGGTTAGGGAGTAGTTAGAATCTAGGCGCTAGGGGTTAGGGAGTAGTTAGAATCTAGGCGCTAGGGGTTAGGGAGCAGCTAGAGGCTAGGGGGTTAGGGAGCAGCTAGAGGATAGAGGTTTAGGGGTTAGGGAGTAGTTAGAATCTAGGTGCTAGGGGTTAGGGAGTAGTTAGAATCTAGGCGCTAGGGGTTAGGGAGCAGCTATAGATCACGGGGCTAGGGGATAGGGAGCAGCTAGAGGCTAGAGGTTTAGGGGTTAGGGAGTAGTTAGAATCTAGGCGCTAGGGATTAGGGAGCAGCTAGAGGCTAGGGGGTTAGGGGTTAGGGAGCAGCTAGAGGATAGAGGTTTAGGGGTTAGGGAGTAGTTAGAATCTAGGCGCTAGGGGTTAGGGAGCAGCTATAGATCAGGGGGCTAGGGGATAGGGAGCAGCTAGAGGCTAGGGGGTTAGGGGATAGGGAGTAGCTAGAGGCTAGGGGGTTAGGGGTTAGGGAGTAGCTAGAGGCTAGGGGGTTAGGGCTTAGGGAGTAGTTAGAATCTAGGCGCTAGGGGTTAGGGAGCAGCTAGAGGCTAGAGGTTTAGGGGTTACGGAGTAGTTAGAGGCTAGGGGTTAGGGAGTAGCTAGAGGCTAGCGGGTTAGGGGTTAGGGAGTAGCTAAAGGCTAGGGGACTAGCCCTAAGGGAGAGGCTTGAGGCGAGGGGACTGGAAGATGCTTTGGGACTCAGGCTTTACAATACACCAGATGGGTGAGGTCCAGGTCATGACCCCTCCATCCCTATATCCCCAGGATTGGCTGACAGGCTGAGATGCTGAGACAACACATCATCAGAAACAGCAGCAGTTAATCTCCTGTTACAGTAATATCTAATACTGCTGTTGCTCATCTCCTGTTACTGTAATATCTAATACTGCTGTTGCTCATCTCCTGTTACTGTAATATCTAATACTGCTGATGCTCATCTCCTGTTACTGTAAAATCTAATACTGCTGATGCTCATCTCCTGTTACTGTAATATCTAATACTGCTGATGCTCATCTCCTGTTACTGTAAAATCTAATACTGCTGATGCTCATCTCCTGTTACTGTAATATCTAATACTGCTGATGCTCATCTCCTGTTACTGTAATATCTAATACTGCTGATGCTCATCTCCTGTTACTGTAAAATCTAATACTGCTGATGCTCATCTCCTGTTACTGTAATATCTAATACTGCTGATGCGCTACTCTGCACTGATCAGCTTTATCTCGGAGCAGTAGGCTAATGAGCTAATCTGTGGGACATTCTGTGTGTGTGTGTCTTGGGGACATATGGCAGATGCATGGTCTCTATCAGTGTCTCCAGGTATTAGGGATTATAGCCAACAGGCTAGCTGGCTAACAGGCTAACTGGCTAACAGCCTAACTGGCTAACAGTCTAATGGGCTAACAAGCCAACAGGCCAACTGGCTAACAGGCCAACTGGCTAACAGGCCAACTGGTTAACAGGCCAACATGCCAAATGATTAACAGGCTAACAGGCTAACAGGCTAACTGGCTAACGGGCTAACAGGCTAACTGGCTCACGGGTTTAGCTTCAGGCAATAACTTTCACATGGAAGACAAAGTGAGATTGATAGGCAAACCCTTCACCCATGTGGTTACTGGCTCGTCTATGTACATTATACAGATACAGTAATAACATTGAAGAACATGAAAGTAGCCTCCAGTTGGTTGAAGTGCTGTTTCCCTTCACACTCCTGTCTGTCTGTCCATCCGTCTGTCTGTCCGTCTGTCCGTCTGTCCGTCTGTCCGTCCGTCTGTCTGTCTGTCCGTCTGTCTGTCTGTCCGTCTGTCCGTCTGTCCGTCTGTCCGTCTGTCCGTCTGTCCGTCTGTCCGTCTGTCTGTCTGTCTGTCTGTCCGTCTGTCCGTCTGTCTGTCTGTCTCTATCTGTCCGTCTGTCCGTCTGTCCGTCTGTCCGTCTGTCCGTCTGTCCGTCTGTCCGTCTGTCCGGCTCTGTCCGTCTGTCTGTCTGTCTCGGCTCTGTCCGTCTGTCCTGTCTGTCCGTCTGTCTGTCTGTCCGTCTGTCCGTCTGTCCGTCTGTCCGGCTCTGTCCGTCTGTCCGTCTGTCCGTCTGTCCGTCTGTCCGTCTGTCCGTCTGTCCGTCTGTCTGTCTGTCTGTCTGTCTAATGTACTGTCTGTCTGTCTGTCTGTCTGTCTGTCTGTCTGTCTGTCTGTCTGTCTGTCTGTCTGTCTGTCTGTCTGTCTGTCTGTGGTAACTGTGGGAGGGTGTCTGTCTGTCTCTATGGCTCTGGTAACTGTGGGAGGGTCTGTCTGTGTCTGTCTGTCTCTGTCTCTATGGCTCTGGTAACTGTGGGAGGGAGGGTGTCTGTCTGTCTCTATGGCTCTGACTGTCTTATGGCTCTGAAGGGCCTAGTCCAGGGATCATCAACTAGATTCAGCCACGGACTGATATTTTTTTTGAGTGGATGTTCAGGGGCTGGAACATAATTACAAATCATTTGTAGACTGCAAGTTGACCGCAAGAACCCCAAACAGATATATTTGGCTAAAACAATTTCAAACCATACTTTAATTTGTATACAATCACTTCTCTGTATTATGTGTTGGGAAATACTTTGGAACAGATTTTTAAAAATTAAAATCACATGAAGCTGATTTGCTGGTGTTTTTACAGTATTTAGGGTCCAACAATTGCAACAAATTCTTACTGGTTGGTAGGTGATCAAATACTTATGTCATGCAATAAAATGCTAATTAATTACTTTAAAAAAAATACAATGTGATTTTCTGGATTTTTGTTTTAGATTCCGTCTCTCACAGTTGAAGTGTACCTATGATAAAAATTACAGACCTCTACATGCTTTGTAAGTAGGTGAACCTGCAAAATCGGCAGTGTATCAAATACTTGTTCTTCCCACTGTATATCCGCCTGTTGGGGAACCCTGGCCTACAGTATCTCAAATCAAATTTGATTTGCCAAATGTGCTGAATACAACAGACCTTACAGTTAAATGCTTACTTACAAGCCCTTAACCAACAATTGTAATGAACACGATGGGAGACAGAGCTGGTTTCAAGCGCAGGGCGCAGCTGGTGTTTATTGTAAAGGACCACAGGAGGAGGCAGGTAGCTGGGTCCAGGGGCAGGCAGAAGGTCATACACAGGAGGAGGCAGGTAGCTGGGTACAGGGGCAGGCAGAAGGTCATACACAGGAGGAGGCAGGTAGCTGGGTCCAGGGGCAGGCAGAAGGTCATACACAGGAGGAGGCAGGTAGCTGGGTACAGGGGCAGGTAGAAGATCATACACAGGAGGAGGCAGGTAGCTGGGTCCAGGGGCAGGCAGAAGGTCATACACAGGAGGAGGCAGGTAGCTGGGTACAGGGGCAGGCAGAAGGTCATACACAGTAGGAGGCAGGTAGCTGGGTCCAGGGGCAGGCAGAAGGTCATACACAGGAGGAGGCAGGTTGCTGGGTCCAGGGGCAGGCAGAAGGTCATACACAGGAGGAGGCAGGTTGCTGGGTCCAGGGGCAGGTAGAAGGTCATACACAGGAGGAGGCAGGTTGCTGGGTCCAGGGGCAGGTAGAAGGTCATACACAGGAGGAGGCAGGTAGCTGGGTCCAGGGGCAGGCAAAAGGTCATACATAGGAGGAGGCAGGTAGCTGGGTCCAGGGGCAGGTAGAAGGTCATACACAGGAGGCAGGTAGCTGGGTCCAGGGGCAGGCAGAAGGTCATACACAGGAGGAGGCATGTAGCTGGGAGGCTTTGCTTGTTTGATGGTTCGTCTGAGGTCATAGCGAGATTTCTTATAAGTGTCCAGATTAGTGTCCCGCTCCTTGAAAGCGGCAGCTCTAGCCTTTAGCTCGATGCGGATGCTGCCTTAATCCATGGCTTCTGGTTGGGATATGTACGTACGGTCACTGTGGGGATGACGACAGACAGAGACACTGCCTGCCCTGATAATAGATCATCTTAGTCAGTGTCACTAGCAGGTCTCCACCCAGTACCCTGCCCTGAACCTTAGTCAGTGTCACTAGCCGGCCTCCACCCAGTACCCTGCCCTGAACCTTAGTCAGTGTCACTAGCCGGCCTCCACCCAGTACCCTGCCCTGAACCTTAGTCAGTGTCACTAGCCGGCCTCCACCCAGTACCCTGAGCTGAACCTTAGTCAGTGTCACTAGCCGGCCTCCACCCAGTACCCTGCCCTGAACCTTAGTCAGTGTCACTAGCCGGCCTCCACCCAGTACCCTGCCCTGAACCTTAGTCAGTGTCACTAGCCGGCCTCCACCCAGTACCCTGCCCTGAACCTTAGTCAGTGTCACTAGCCAGCCTCCACCCAGTACCCTGCCCTGAACCTTAGTCAGTGTCACTAGCCGGCCTCCACCCAGTACCCTGAGCTGAACCTTAGTCAGTGTCACTAGCCGGCCTCCACCCAGTACCCTGAGCTGAACCTTAGTCAGTGTCACTAGCCGGCCTCCACCCAGTACCCTGCCTTGCACCTTAGTCAGTGTCACTAGCCGGCCTCCACCCAGTACCCTGAGCTGAACCTTAGTCAGTGTCACTAGCCGGCCTCCACCCAGTACCCTGAGCTGAACCTTAGTCAGTGTCACTAGCCGGCCTCCACCCAGTACCCTGAGCTGAACCTTAGAGACTGCTGCGCTATGTACATTGTCACTAAACACTGGGCACTTTAATAATGTTTACATCAGTGGTATGAAGTAGTTAATTAAAAAATACTTGAAAGTACTAGTTAAGTACTTTTTTGGAGCATTTTACTTTAACATCACTACATTCCTAAAGAAAATTATGTACTTTTTATTTTCCCTGACACCCAAAAGTACTTGTTACATTTTGAAATGCTTAGCAGGACAGTAAAATGGTCGAATTCACACACTTTTCAAGAGAACATCCCTGGTCATCCCTACTGCCTCTGGTCTGGAGGACTCACTAAACAGAGAACATCCCTGGTCATCCCTACTGCCTCTGATCTGGAGGACTCACTAAACAGAGAACATCCCTGGTCATCCCTACTGAAATTAGGCTGTCTGGTTTGCTTAATATAAGACATTTTAAATTATATATACTTTTACTATTGATACTTTTAAGTATAACTTAGCAATTACATTTACTTTTTGATATTGAAGTATATTTAAAAGCAAATACTTTTAGACTTTTACTCAAGTAGTATTTTAAGTAGTATTTTAAGTAGTATTTTACTGGGTGACTTTCACTTTTACCTGAATCATTTTCTATCAAGGTATCTTTATTTTAACTCAAGTATGAAATATTGTGCACGACCAATAACATGTGATAGAGCATTCAATCAAACTGCATTCCGGTCTTACCAGCTGGTGAAAAGATCATACACAGAAACATGTGTTTGTGACGTATTGTACTGAATGGAATGTCAGTGAGGAAAAACACTCACCCGTACACAACTCACTCCCAGAGGAAACCTATGGGCTCAACGTTTAGGTTACGTCCAAAATGAAACCCTATTTTCTACGTCGTGCACTACAGCCCTGGTCTAAAACAGTGCACTACAGCCCTGGTCTAAAACAGTGCACTACAGCCCTGGTCTAAAACAGTGCACTACAGCCCTGGTCTAAAACAGTGCACTACTACATAGGGAATATAGTGCCTTCTTCACACTGTAGCTACTCCAGGGGCAACACATACCCACTTTTACTATTGAGTCATTTAAATGTGTCCTGAACCCGAGTGATTTACAGTCGCTGCATAGTTCACAGACAGTTTAGAGGCCCACAACTCAACTCTCCAGAAAAGTGTCTCAATGTCTTTTTGTTCACTGTGTCTATCTCTCTATCTGTTTACTCAGTGAACCTGAGGCCCTCAGTTAAGGGTACTCCGTCATCTCTGTCCTAGCCTCTCTCCGGGGTGTTGGAGTAGACCAGAGGAGGAAATTCCTTTCTCCCTCTCTCTCTCTCTTTTCTCTCTTTTAATCACTTTCTCTCTCTCGCTCTCTCTCTCTTTCAATCACTTTCTCTCTCTTGCTCTCTCTCCATCTCTCTCTCTCTCTCCCCCAACCCCCCACCCCCTTTCAATCACTTTCTCTCTCTTTCAATCACTTTCTCTCTGTGTCTCTCTCTCTGTGTCTCTCTCTCCTTCAATCACTTTCTCTCTCTGTGTCTCTCTCTGTCTCTCAATTTCAATTAGAAATTTAAGGGCTTTATTAAAAAACTCTCTCTCTCTCTCTCCCTCTCCTCTCTCTCTCTCTCCATCTCCATCTCCCTCTCCATCTCCCTCCCTCCCTCCCTCCCTCCCTCCCTCCCTCCCTCCCTCCCTCCCCCTCCCTCCCTCCCTCCCTCCTCCCTCCCTCCCTCTCTCCCTCCTCTCTCTCCTGGCATGGTGGGGTAGCTAGATCAGAGCCTCCCTTCTCATGCCCCAACATGTCCCCTAATCAGACAGACTGGGGGAACTGGGAGCAGCCGGAACCTTCCCCCTCCTTTATAGGCCTACTGTTTGTCTCCTGTCTCCCTCACAGACACACACACACACACAGACACAGACACACACGCACACACAGACACACACACACACACAAACACACACACACACACCTTTCGTCCCAAACAAAAAATATGGGCACAATGCCAAAGACCCATTCTGAAATGACTGCCGAGGAAAGAGCCCATGGCCACTACACAACACAACCACATATTAAACATCCAAATATCTGTTTTCCTACAGGTTAAAATAGCACTAATGGATGTCAGAATGATTGACACTGTTTGGTAATCTTCCCCGCTATATTTGCAAATGCCGGTTGGAGTGAACACAACTTGAGACAGCTAAACCCCATAGGTACATGTATCTCAGTGTGTAATGTGTTGTTAGCCTTGTCCCAGATCTCTTTGTGTTGTTTTACCATTATCTACATGACAACAACCATAGGAGTTGGCAAAACAGTACAAAGATACCAGGGACCAAGCTAGGAGCTGCATCTCGGT